>NC_091385.1:9160375-9337875 GCF_038502225.1 Cherax quadricarinatus
GTTACGTTGACATGCCCATTAGTGTTGGAGTCAAGCTCCTGGAAGCAGATGGCGCTGCTATCCCAGTATCAGGTAAAGACCAAGAGAATATAATTAAAGTAATATCACTGCAATTAAAGTCTTACAGAAAATAGTTAATCGTAATCAGGGATGGGATCCACTATGACACTAATGAAGATTAAGCTTCAGGGGCCCCTAATCCCTAAAGGGGCCCCCTGAAACGACTTTAGTCCACACTACTTAATTTTGGATCTACTGTATAATTATGATCATGGAAGAGCGCTAAACCCGTAGGGATTATACAGCGTCTGAGGGGGGGAAGGTATTCAGCCTTAATTCAGGGAACTGGAGCACAAATCCAATGCCCTAGATCAAGAGCCCCTCACCAGCGTCAAGGAACCTCCCTTGAAGGTCTATGAGATTTTTTTTTTTTAATAATAATTCAATACAAAACAATAGTTAAGATAATTTGAAGGTTATTAAAGTATGATGTAGGCCTAAGCTGTTGTTGGCCTAAGCTGTTGTAGGCCTAAGCTGTTGCAGGCCTAAGCTGTTGCAGGCCTAAGCTGTTGTAGACCTAAGCTGTTGTAGACCTAAGTTACTGTTGTAGACCTAAGCTGTTGCAGGCCTAAGCTGTTGTAGACCTAAGCTGTTGTAGACCTAAGCTGTTGCAGGCCTAAGCTGTTGTAGACCTAAGTTGTTGTAGACCTAAGCTGTTGCAGGCCTAAGCTGTTGTAGACCTAAGCTGTTGTAGACCTAAGCTGTTGCAGGCCTAAGCTGTTGCAGGCCTAAGCTGTTGTAGACCTAAGCTGTTGTAGACCTAAGTTACTGTTGTAGACCTAAGCTGTTGCAGGCCTAAGCTGTTGTAGACCTAAGCTGTTGTAGACCTAAGCTGTTGCAGGCCTAAGCTGTTGTAGACCTAAGTTGTTGTAGACCTAAGCTGTTGCAGGCCTAAGCTGTTGTAGACCTAAGCTGTTGTAGACCTAAGCTGTTGCAGGCCTAAGCTGTTGTAGACCTAAGCTGTTGCAGGCCTAAGCTGTTGTAGACCTAAGCTGTTGTAGACCTAAGCTGTTGTAGACCTAAGTTACTGTTGTAGACCTAAGCTGTTGCAGGCCTAAGCTGTTGCAGACCTAAGCTGTTGTAGACCTAAGCTGTTGCAGGCCTAAGCTGTTGTAGACCTAAGCTGTTGTAGACCTAAGCTGTTGTAGACCTAAGCTGTTTCTGGTTGTGAAGGCGACCAATAACATCCCCAGCTTCAGGCTACAGTAATGTAGGTCCGACACGGGACACCATCTCAACACTGTGTCAACTGATTTTAGCTTCTAAGGGGAATAAGATATTACAAAAAGACATCAATGGAAACAAGGCACTTTGAGTTTTTGGGTTATTCCAGATATTTTACCCTCGTAACTATGTATGATAATTGTACTAATGTGTACCTGTGTCTATATAAACTTACACCTCAGGTGAAGTGATAGGTACGGTACCTATCAGCACCTAGATGCTATGTCCAGCTCTATTACAGTAACAGGTAGAGTACTTAGGTACTTCAATAGGTATAAACCTTGGTAATACACACAAATTGGTATAAAAAACACATGGACAAACACTAGTGTTTGTGTTTTTTTAAACCGTCTACTAGGTACTCTACCCAGACTGGATCTAAACCCAAAAAACTGTGACAGTCAATTTGGATTTCTAATGGAAATTGGTAGTGTGATCCCTGTGTAAGTGAACCGATTGAACAGTACCCACAGTAAGTGACCAGACCTTTGACATTTAATATGGAACAATAAATGAACGGCTCACGTAACCGTAATAACACACAAACAAGCCACGGAACGGGCGGGGATTGAACTCATCCCAAGTGAGTTGTAAAACTCCGGGACACTGGTGGCCTGGTGGTTAACGCTCTGGCTTCACACGGCGAGGGCCTGGGTTCGATTCCCAGCCAGAGTAGAAACATTGGACGTGTTTCTTTCCACCTGTTGTCTATGTTCCCCATCAGTAAAATGGGTACCTGGGTGTTAGTCGACTGGTGTGGGTCGCATCCTGGGACACTGACCTAAGGAGGCCTGGTCACAGACCGGGCCGCGGGGGCGTTGACCCCCGGAACTCTCTCCAGATAAACTCCAGATAAACACTACGTTAACCACTGGGCCAGCTGGCTACAGTAAGTAGCATCCAACCGGGTATATTTGCGCACCATAGGGAGGTTTTAAGACTTACTTCCCATGGTTCAATCCATGTCAAGGCCCGTTACTGCATAAAAGAATTGAAAGAACAGAGCCAAAGGATGTCGACTGAATGAACCTGTAGAGTCACTGTGATTCTTCCACTGTTTAAAATGTTCGTAACCCGATTATCAAATAATCGTTGTGTTGATTTAATTCTCTTGACAAAGATTAGAAAATAAAACTGTATATAAACACACAACCAGTACTGGGAGAGAGAGAAACTTATGGCGACGTTTCGGTCCGACTTCGAGCATTTACAAAGTCACACTAAGACGAGAGTGAGGGAGTCAGTATATAAACATGCGAGGGGGACAGGGACGGGACCAAGAGAGGAAGAATAAGTAGTGGTAATGCTGGTAGTGGTAGTAGAAAGTAGGGGAGAGTAGTTATAGTGACAAGAGATAGAAAGAGGAGTGAAAGGGAGCCCAAGATCAGTCTTTATTTACAGACTAAAGTTAATGCAAAATTATGAATTATTCTTGTGACTGATCTGTATTAAGAAGGTTAAAGTATAGATGGTTCTATGTTTATATGACTGTAGATGAATGGTTCAGACAACCAACACGTTGATAAATTAGACATATGCAACTCTTGAGTATCTTTGAGGAAACGTTTCGCCACACAGTGGCTTCATCAGTCCAAGCAAATGAGAAACGTGAAGAACAGGAGGAGAATGAGGTAATCAGTCCCTCAACCTGAAGTCAATGTGGTCAGCCCATCAATCTTGAATAGAATACAGCATATGTGCGGAGAAGTAGCTTATATACCGTAGGTAGGAGAGGTGCAGCAGTCGTAGGTGGTGTCACATTTGCCTAACCCTTGGGCACGACCTACTTCCACATTGGATAAATGTGTGTATGTGTGTGTGTACTCACCTAGTTGAGGTTGCAGGGGTAGAGTCCAAGTATGTGTGTGTGTGTGTGTGTGTGTGTGTGTGTGTGTGTGTGTGTGTGTGTGTGTGTGTGTGTGTGTGTGTGTGTGTGTAAGTACATGCGTGCTCTTAAAAATATTTAACCTGGCAAATGCAACTGACGTTCTCAATTTTTTTCCAAGTTTAATGAGTGAGCATCCGGGGGAATGTGGGGGCCAGGGGAGGGGGACGTGTGGGAGGGGGACGTGTAAGAGGGGGACGTGTAAGAGGGGGACGTGTAAGAGGGGGACGTGTAAGAGGGGGACGTGTAAGAGGGGGACGTGTAAGAGGGGGACGTGTAAGAGGGGGACGTGTAAGAGGGGGACGTGTAAGAGGGGGACGTGTAAGAGGGGGACGTGTAAGAGGGGGACGTGTAAGAGGGGGACGTGTAAGAGGGGGACGTGTAAGGGAGGGACGTGTAAGAGGGGGACGTGTAAGAGGGGGACGTGAGGGTAGGGAATGTGTGGGTAGGGAATGTGTGGGTAGGGAATGTGTGGGAAGGGAACGTGTAGGAAGGGAACGTGTAGGAAGGGAACGTGTAGGAAGGGAACGTGTAGGAAGGGAACGTGTAGGAAGGGAACGTGTAGGAAGGGAACGTGTAGGAAGGGAACGTGTAGGAAGGGAACGTGTAGGAAGGGAACGTGTAGGAAGGGAACGTGTAGGAAGGGAACGTGTAGGAAGGGAACGTGTAGGAAGGGAACGTGTAGGAAGGGAACGTGTAGGAAGGGAACGTGTAGGAAGGGAACGTGTAGGAAGGGAACGTGTAGGAAGGGAACGTGTAGGAAGGGAACGTGTAGGAAGGGAACGTGTAGGAAGGGAAGCAGAAATCATAGCATACCACATACAAGGTCTTAATCCAGAGTTCAACCAAAACATAACACTATACATCCCACAAACATCCCACAAACATCCCACAAACATCCTACAAACATCCCACAAACATCCCACAAACATCCCACAAACATCCCACAAACATCCCACAAACATCCCACAAACATCCCACAAACATCCCACAAACATCCCACAAACATCCCACAAACATCCCACAAACATCCCACAAACATCCCACAAACATCCCACAAACATCCCACAAACATCACCTCAAATACAAACATCCCACAAACATCACCTCAAATACAAACATCCCACAAACATCACCTCAAATACAAACATCCCACAAACATCACCTCAAATACAAACATCCCACAAACATCACCTCAAATACAAACATCCCACAAACATCACCTCAAATACAAATCCCACAAACATCACCTCAAATACAAACATCCCACAAACATCACCTCAAATACAAACATCCCACAAACATCACCTCAAATACAAACATCCCACAAACATCACCTCAAATACAAACATCCCACAAACATCACCTCAAATACAAACATCCCACAAACATCACCTCAAATACAAACATCCCACAAACATCACCTCAAATACAAATCCCACAAACATCACCTCAAATACAAACATCCCACAAACATCACCTCAAATACAAACATCCCACAAACATCACCTCAAATACAAATCCCACAAACATCACCTCAAATACAAACATCCCACAAACATCACCTCAAATACAAACATCCCACAAACATCACCTCAAATACAAACATCCCACAAACATCACCTCAAATACAAACATCCCACAAACATCACCTCAAATACAAACATCCCACAAACATCACCTCAAATACAAACATCCCACAAACATCACCTCAAATACAAACATCCCACAAACATCACCTCAAATACAAATCCCACAAACATCACCTCAAATACAAACATCCCACAAACATCACCTCAAATACAAACATCCCACAAACATCACCTCAAATACAAACATCCCACAAACATCACCTCAAATACAAATCCCACAAACATCACCTCAAATACAAACATCCCACAAACATCACCTCAAATACAAACATCCCACAAACATCACCTCAAATACAAACATCCCACAAACATCACCTCAAATACAAACATCCCACAAACATCACCTCAAATACAAATCCCACAAACATCACCTCAAATACAAACATCCCACAAACATCACCTCAAATACAAATCCCACAAACATCACCTCAAATACAAACATCCCACAAACATCACCTCAAATACAAACATCCCACAAACATCACCTCAAATACAAACATCCCACAAACATCACCTCAAATACAAATCCCACAAACATCACCTCAAATACAAACATCCCACAAACATCACCTCAAATACAAACATCCCACAAACATCACCTCAAATACAAACATCCCACAAACATCACCTCAAATACAAACATCCCACAAACATCACCTCAAATACAAATCCCACAAACATCACCTCAAATACAAACATCCCACAAACATCACCTCAAATACAAATTCCACAAACATCACCTCAAATACAAACATCCCACAAACATCACCTCAAATACAAACATCCCACAAACATCACCTCAAATACAAACATCCCACAAACATCACCTCAAATACAAATCCCACAAACATCACCTCAAATACAAACATCCCACAAACATCCCCTCAAATACAAATCCCACAAACATCCCCTCAAATACAAACATCCCAAACATCCCAAACATCACAAACATCCCACAAACATCCCTCTACCAAAGAAAAAACTGAAGACCACCTCAGCACCTGGCCATAATGTGGATAATTTACACACCTGGACAACCGGAATTTCTCCCAGTCCAAACTTGCAAGGGATAAACAAGAGACACTGGTAACAGAGAATACTTTTATAACGCAACGTTTCGCCCAAGACTGGGCTGTAGTGTGTGTACAGGACCGGGGAAATACTTCTTACAGTGATATGTCAATCGTACTACGGGGTAAGGCTAGGATAACGTCCCGTGGTGCGTGTATGTGATACAGCTTCGTGTTTTTGCTCATTCCCGTGGCGAAACGTGGCAGGAACAGTGACACTAGTCACAACAGTAACAATACCGCCAGCAGCATCAGTAACACCAACCACAACAATAACACAACCAGTAGCAACACTTAGTAACACCAGCAACCGTAACAGTATCAGTAACACCAGTTACAACACTAACACAAGCAGCAACAATACCACTAGTAGTACCACAAGTCACAACAGTAATACCAGTCAACAGTAACAACGCTAGCAACAACAGAGCAACTGTAAAGGCAGCAACAACGGAAGCAACAATAGTAACCCCAGCTGTGGCGGCTGTGTTTACGTTCTTGTATAAAATACAGAACGTTCGTGAAGGCGGATTGGTGTGCCGTCTCCAGCCCGGATTCCCCACAACACGGGGCGTCTCTCCCAGATAATCTCATGATCTCTACCGAGCAAATAACTTCTACTCACCCTTTTCTTGCCTCTTCTACGCCTCTCTCTTTACCTGTTCCCTTATTTCTCCCCTAATCCCTTACTCTTTTTATCCTCTTTTGTCTCCTCGCCTCCCCTCCTCCCCTAATTCCTTCTCCCCTCATTCGGTAGCCTGGCAAAGCACTTCTCGTTAGTAATCATTTTTAAGACAACGATTCATGATATATGGCTATATTGGTTCATGATATATGGCTATATTGGTTCATGATATATGGCTATATTGGTTCATGATATATGGCTATATTGGTTCATGATATATGGCTATAGTGGTTCATTATATATTGCTATATTGGTTCATGATATATGGCTATATGCTATATTGGTCATTACAAAACCACTGTACAATACGTAACCAAAACCTAAACAATGATAACTCAAATACTTATCAATTTATTCCTTAAAAAATGGGTCAATCTTAGACAAGAATAATTTTGGTCTGGGTGGCCCCAAAATTATTTAAAAAAAAGTGGCAAGATTGCAATATCGTTTTTTCCACGCGATAGTTTGAGTACCTCACGTAATTATTTCAAGTCTTTCAACATTGATGACTTGGTAATGCAACATTCGAGAGGCTTCAAACTTTAAGTGGTGATGGTATGTTTCTTCTGGAAACGTTTCGCCAGCCAGTGGCTTCTTCAGTCCAATGCAGAG
Organism: Cherax quadricarinatus; assembly: GCF_038502225.1. Lineage (NCBI taxonomy): Eukaryota > Metazoa > Arthropoda > Malacostraca > Decapoda > Parastacidae > Cherax > Cherax quadricarinatus. Next base: position 9,167,564 of record NC_091385.1, read on the forward strand.
AAAGGTGAAGATGAGAAGTTTGAGGTGATCAGTCCCTCAGCCTTAAGTCGATGTGGTCAGTCACCAGTTTTGACAAGATTGTCTGGGATAACAAGAGTAAGCCTCTTCAGTTTGGCTTCAGATATGGCTCTTACCGGAAAGCTTGAGTCAATTTCAAGCTATGCAGGTCATTTGGCGAAACTGGGAGAAATTAGCTTCCATGTGATAGCTTGTGTATGAATCTCCTAATTCGCTCAAAATCTTCAACGTTTATTTTTGAACTCATTACAAACTTAACAGCTGAACTCAAAATAAAAATTTGAACCACCCCAGTTCAACTATTTTTTATGGTATTTAAGAAAATGTACTTAAAAGAGTTGTATCAGGATACAACACTTTTTTCCCCTGGTTTATTTCCGTGTCTAAAGTCCCCTGCATTATTGCTATCACTGTGGCACTCTGTGGCCAGTGTGGCACTCTGTAGCCAGTGTGGCACTCTGTAGCCAGTGTGGCACTCTGTAGCCAGTGTGGCACTCTGTAGCCAGTGTGGCACTCTGTAGCCAGTGTGGCACTCTGTAGCCAGTGTGGCACTCTGTAGCCAGTGTGGCACTCTGTAGCCAGTGTGGCACTCTGTAGCCAGTGTGGCACACTGTAGCCAGTGTGGCACTCTGTAGCCAGTCCTGACTTGGCTAAATCATTGACTTAGATTACACAGGTTCTTAAAGCCGGGGGTATGTATACCCCGTGGGGGCACTGGAACCAAATAATGGGAGGTATTGGACTGTCTCTGAACAATTTAGAAAAAGTGGTTAAAATAGAATGAACTACGCTGTTCTGCTGTTATTATATATATGTAGAGTTGAACCAAGCTGCTGACATCTTTTGAAGTCATACTGGTGCTGGTGACGGTGACGGTGACGGTGCTGGTGACGGTGCTGGTGACGGTGCTGGTGACGGTGCTGGTGGCGGTGCTGGTGACGATGCTGGTGACGGTGCTGGTGACGGTGCTGGTGGCGGTGCTGGTGGCGGTGCTGGCGACGGTGATGGTGACGGTGCTGGTGACGGTGCTGGTGACAGTGACGGTGCTGGTGACGGTGCTGGTGACGGTGCTGGTGACGGTGCTGGTGACGGTGCTGGTGACGGTGCTGGTGGTGGCGACGGTGCTGGCGACGGTGCTGGCGACGGTACTGGTGACGATACTGGTGATGGTACTGGTGACGGTATTGGTGACGATACTGGTGACGGTACTGGTGACGGTACTGGTGACGATACTGGTGATGGTACTGGTGACGATACTGGTGACGATACTGGTGACGATACTGGTGACGATACTGGTGACGATACTGGTGACGGTACTGGTGACGATACTGGTGACGATACTGGTGACGATACTGGTGACGATACTGGTGACGATACTGGTGACGATACTGGTGACGGTACTGGTGATGTTTACTGTCTGGTGAAGGTGCTATAGGTACTTGTTCATGTACTCCTGTGTTGTGTTGTACTTCACGTACCTCTCTGTTGTACGTCACGTACCTCTCTGTTGTACTTCACGTACCTCTCTGTTGTACGTCACGTACCTCTCTGTTGTACGTCACGTACCTCTCTGTTGTACGTCACGTACCTCTCTGTTGTACGTCACGTACCTCTCTGTTGTACGTCACGTACCTCTCTGTTGTACGTCACGTACCTCTCTGTTGTACGTCACGTACCTCTCTGTTGTACGTCACGTACCTCTCTGTTATACGTCACGTACCTCTCTGTTGTACGTCACGTACCTCTCTGTTGTACGTCACGTACCTCTCTGTTGTACGTCACGTACCTCTCTGTTGTACGTCACGTACCTCTCTGTTGTACGTCACGTACCTCTCTGTTGTACGTCACGTACCTCTCTGTTGTACGTCACGTACCTCTGTTGTACGTCACGTACCTCTCTGTTGTACGTCACGTACCTCTCTGTTGTACGTCACGTACCTCTGTTGTACGTCACGTACCTCTCTGTTGTACGTCACGTACCTCTCTGTTGTACGTCACGTACCTCTGAGTCATCTTGAAAGAACTCACAGGCAACGGACTGTTAGCCTATATCAAGCTTATTTCAACGCTTGATTCTATGGATGAGAACTCTCATAATAGGACCCAGAACCATCAACACCCAGGTACCTATTTACCCGTAGGTAAGCAGATTTAATAGGTGTAAGGAGATTTGCCCATACGTCTTGCCCTGCCCAGGATGCTACCCACAACAGTCAACACCCAGGTACCTATTTACCCGTAGGTGAGCAGATTTAATAGGTGTAAGGAGATGTGCCCATACGTCTTACCCTGCCCAGGATGCTACCCACAACAGTCAACACCCAGGTACCTATTTACCCGTAGGTGAGCAGATTAAATAGGTGTAAGGAGATTTGCCCATACGTCTTACCCTGCCCAGGATGCTACCCACAACAGTCAACTAACACCCAGGTACCTATTTACTGCTAGGTGTACAGGGGCAGCAGGTATAAAGAGACTTGCAAATACAACCCACCCGCCCCGGTATTGATCCCGTACCTTTCTGTTATAGCAACGAATTATTTGGCGATGTGGTGGTCCAGGTGACTTCTGGCTTAAACCACCTCGTTTTATCTCCGCTATTAAACCAACAATAAACAACATTATGGGGATGTTAGCTTTGATTTAAGTATCACCTCAACTACCTTAGGGATTAGTTGTGGAATCTGCTAATTCAAATTCAAATTCAGTAGAGAAAAATCACCGCATTTATGGGTGGAAAACTGAAGAACCACGAAATCCTAGTCGTTAAAAACCTTCACTCCTCTGCGAGTTTTCGCCCTCGGGGTTGATGTTTCGCTTTTTGATTTTCGTATTTTAGCTAAAAACTGAAAATTTCAAAAATCTAAAATTTAGAAATGTAGAATAAAATAATTAAATTTTTTTTAAATACATTGAAATATTTTTAGAAAATCATAAGAATATAAATTAAGATTTTTAGAGACGTCATATTAATGTTAATGTGTGAGAATTTACGATTGCTAATTCAGATGTCTCATTGTCCTTACGGATTTAGCACTTCCCTGTGATTATTATTTAGACTTGTGTTTCTCTTATCACTATCTCATTTTAATGATGATAATCATGGAAATGTCTAATGAGAAATAAGAATGAGAACATATGTAACGTTCTTAAAACATTCTGAGGAGTTGTGTGCTAGTGAACACATGATCCAGAGTAAATAGCTGCTAACGACACAACTAGCTGCATATATCTGCTGACACAAATAGCTGCATATATCTGCTAACGACAACTAGCTGCATATATCTGCTAACGACACAAATAGCTGCATATATCTGCTAACGACACAAATAGCTGCATATATCTGCTAACGACACAAATAGCTGCATATATCTAACGACACAAATAGCTGCATATATCTGCTAACGACACAAATAGCTGCATATATCTGCTAACGACACAAATAGCTGCATATATCTGCTAACGACACAAATAGCTGCATATATCTGCTAACGACACAAATAGCTGCATATATCTGCTAACGACACAAATAGCTGCATATATCTGCTAACGACACAAATAGCTGCATATATCTGCTAACGACACAAATAGCTGCATATATCTGCTAACGACACAAATAGCTGCATATATCTGCTAACGACACAAATAGCTGCATATATCTGCTAACGACACAAATAGCTGCATATATCTGCTAACGACACAAATAGCTGCATATATCTAACGACACAAATAGCTGCATATATCTGCTAACGACACAAATAGCTGCATATACCTGCTAACGACACAAATAGCTGCATATATCTGCTGACACAAATAGCTGCATATATCTGCTAACAACACAAATAGCTGCATATATCTGCTAACGGCACAAATAGCTGCATATATCTGCTAACGACACAAATAGCTGCATATATCTGCTGACACAAATAGCTGCATATATCTGCTAACAACACAAAAATAGGGAGAGAAGACTATCAGGAAGCTTCAGGATAAGCTGGATACATTAACGATGTGGATGAACGAGCAGCAGAGTTCTTCAGTGTGGAGATACGAACTTCTTAATCCTGAGGATATCAAGTGACATCGATAATCCCGATAATATAGAACTTAAGTGGATGCGAAGGTGGTCTAAGTTTTACTGTATATAAAAAAAATCTACAACACTGCTTGGCTTCTTGCCATGAACTTAAACATGAATAAGATTGCAGGTTATGCAGCGCATTTCTGGTCTCCATTTTACAGATAAGATTGCAGGTTATGCAGCGCATTTCTGGTCTCCATTTTACAGAGTGGACATAAAAGCGTTGGGAAATAAACAGAGTTTGTCTAAGTGTATCACAACATTATTACGGAAATTAATAATGTTGAATGTTGGTTTAGAAAGACACGTAAGCAAACACTGATGTATTTATGTCATAGTGTTTGCTTACGTGTCTTTCTAAACCAACTTGTCGGTATTTACTACCAAAATTTATACCAGTATTGAATGTACACACTTGACAGATGTAAAATGAAGGCTGGTTGGCGTCCATATGGAAAAAATGTTAAATTATACTCGGAATTAAGTTTGTTGGGTAGAGTAACTCATCGTATGAGTGAGCATACAACCATGAAGATAGAATTGGGCAGTGCCACTTATGTGAATAACACCCCCCCCCCAAGACAGCATTATACACTACTCATCATAAATACAATGATGAATTTGACGTGTGTACACATCTGGGTTTCTTTATCTTAATAGATACCAGATATTGCCCATGTGTTTAATTCTCCGTCTTGTTGATATTGTATACCATATATGCACAACTTGTCAGACACACCAACATCGTGGAATCTTGGTTCACAGGACATCTCCATAACATTCTTAACTACTACTGGCCCTTCCCTCGGGTATGACCTACTTTCCCTGGGTTATTTCGCCCACCAGTGACAGTGTCTTCGTCTGCTACCCGTCCCTTATCACCTGACGCCAGTATATAAGCGACAGTGTCCCTGCCTGTGCTTCAGTCTTCACTACGGTGATCTTCACCAACATCAAGGCTGAGGGACTGATTACCTCATCTTTTGTATATAGTTCTTCTGTCTTCCAATTATGTCCCTGAATTTGCATTGATAAATCCACTGGAGGGCGAAACGTCTACAATAAAGATACCCAGATGTTTACAGTTGTCACTTCAACCTCGGCTACAATAAAAACCAAGTATCACTACCTTTAGAACCTATTAGACACCTAACTGCTTTATACCTACCTACTTTATACCTAACTACGCAGAAATAGATATTATTATTGATATTATTAATATTAAGGCCATGAAGAGGCTATTCATCACGAGGCTTGACCGAGATTAACACAAGAACCAATAGGCTACCTACAAACTGACATCAAAATTAGCACATATGAGCGGCTGTCAATGCTTTTTAAATTACCAAGCTACATCTCAATTATATATCATTCATATACCGACAAAATGAAGAATTAGACATGTGGAATATCTGGGTATCTTATGTATATGCTTGTACATTCTCCACGTTATACTCTTGTATTGATCAAGCCATTGCATGGCAACACGTCTACAAATTTCTGCTACCTAGATGTTGCACACGTGTCTAATTTTCCATGGGTACATAACGCTTACCACGACGTTTCCGTCCGACTTGGACCAGTTACAAGTCAATATTTCATGGATATTGAAAAAGGATTCTACCACCACGTAACATGCTCTTGGATCCGCTCTGGCTACGACCCCTACTAGAAAAAATTTTCAGTGAAGGTTAAGTACTACTATTTCTGGAGTGGCCAGAAATATCACACTTCAAGATTGCAAACCCACAGGCCCTTCAACATGCCTCAACTGCAAGGGTGCTCACCGTACTGGCTGCTGTGTGTTGCAAAAGAAAGGACATAGCCAGTACTAGGAGGACTATTATATTCATGGCGGCAGCGCTAAACCCATAGAGGTCAAACAGTGCCTCGGGGAATGGAAGGCATCCAGGAATTAGATCACTGGTCTAATTCGTTACATCAAGATCCCCTTATCAACGTCGAAGAACCTTCTTTGAGGGAAGAAGATACAACTCGCCTCCACCAAGAACACTACAAGAATAACAAATCGTATCCAGACACTCAAAAGATCCTACAAGTTACTCGGTAACACATGTTTAGCACTGCTCCTGCAATGAACCTAGCGCCATATTGCAAGATGGAACATCTAGACTAATCTCATTAGTTTATACCCACCTGGAGAAAACATCAACGAACTATTCCGTCTCAACTATCTTCCAGAGATAAAGTTAACAGTGGTAGTTCCATCCACTCACTGAGGATCAACTCCAACAACCCACACATCATTCCACCACCACCTGGGCCAAACACCAGTATTCAACCAACACCAGTTCCCCTTACAGAAACTCTAACCTCCTCTGTGTTGGAAATGTCTGATGTCAGAGTAAACAATGCGCATCGAGAAGTATAAACAGTTACACTGCCACCATCTGTGGCCTCTACACGAGTCCCAAGGAATACCGTCAAGGATTATTAAGCCTACAACAGTTAGTGCCCTCACTTTGCTCTGTCTTGTTGCAATACTTCTATATAATCTGCCGACACTGCTGCTCTTTTTTACTCTGTAAATACTGGCGTTTGCTTTTATTACGCTTGTTTCGTTCCTTAGCTGCTGACTTAACTTACGACCAGATAATGTAGACCTTTCCTTGTACCTGTGCTCGAAATAGCTACCCTGACTAAATTATGACACATCATCGATAGCGTAGTATTACAAAATGCGACATCCATTCAGTGTATAGTATTGTATCTCAAGTGCCTGCAGTACCATTGGTATTGTATGTACAAAATAACAGGATAATACAGAAATAATAAATTTTACACCAAGAATTATGTAGGAGCTTATCTTCTTAATTATTAAGCTTGCATTAACTGTAAATATTACCACGAAGTCCCTTAGTCCAGCAGAGATGATCACAACAACTCAAAATACAAATACTACTTAAGACATTCACTCCTGCTAAGTTTCTTGCACTCTTGCCTGCTGCAACCTGTCCTACCTGCTGCGACCTGTCCTACCTGCTGCGACCTGTCCTACCTGCTTACTCGCCTCCTCCAAGATGCTGGGTCAAGCCCTGACACTTTCTCTCCGGCTCAAGATTCTTCGATCAAGATCTCGTGTCTTCGCCTGTCCCCACTCGAGCTCTCACCCTCAACAGGCTCTCGTGAACATCGTTCGCTCGTACCTGTCCAGTCTATTTTTAAAGATATTCAAGGTCCTTGCTGCAGTGACGCTCCTTTGGGAGTTCATTCCACTCGTCCAAACCTATTGCCAAACCAGTGTTCTGTGTTCTATAATTTATGGATAGTGTTTTTGAGTACCGAAGCAGAATTGAAAATTACAGACTTTTTGCTTCCTGATGGAGCGAAATCACGCTAATGGAGGTTTGATGCTGATGGTATTATACCTGTATACTTTATCAGGGTATTCTTCCGTCAACTATAAATATGAATGGGAAATTAAGGTGAATTTCCCTTTCTTGACGTACCTATCACCCGGTTTATAATAAACGTTATTATTAAATACCGACAAGTGTGTAAACAAGACAGGTGCGGTACAGGGATATTTACCGACAAGTGTGTAAACAAGACAGGTGCGGTACAGGGATATTTACCGACAAGTGTGTAAACAAGACAGGTGCGGTACAGGGATATTTACCGACAAATTTTGCAAAGGGAAGTTTCATTAATCTAAATTATAGAGAAGCAAGTTTCCTTACCCGTCAAGCACAACGTTCTGATACTCGCCTTTATCAGTGATCGCCCGTCTCGGGTATCGGGTATCTTCCACCCTTCATATATCTCAGTATTGAATCGATAAAGTCACTGGTTGGAAAGACGCCTTGAAATTAGGATGCCCAGCTAATGCATCGTGTTTATTTCCTCATCTTGTCAAACAAGCTCTGGAGACCGCTTCATGTGTGTGTCTACTTATGACAGGAGGTTTGCGCAATGCAGAGAGGGGAAACTGAAGGCTTATTTACCGGTGAAGAGAGAGAGAGAGAGAGAGAGAGAGAGAGAGAGAGAGAGAGAGAGAGAGAGAGAGAGAGAGAGAGAGAGAGAGAGAGAGAGAGAGAGAGAGAGAGAGAGAGAGAGAAAGGGTCATGTCAAGTCTTTCTCCGGAAACTCTGTAGCCGGGACTCAAAAATCTGTTGGCCGTTTCTTCCTCTCGAAATGCCCATACACTATAAAACCGGTGAAGGGAATTTACGAGATGGAAGTCCACGCGTGGCGAGGCTTCCAACACAAGAAGAATAAAACACGTGCAACAGCTGGGCGTCTGTATTTAAAGACATTTCGCCATAAGTGGCTTTATTAATATAGAGATTATACCCGAGTACAGAAGATGAGGTAATCAGTCCCTCAACCTTGATGCCAGTGTTTAGTACCTTAGGATGGATGAATCTGAAGAAGAGGCAGGAAAATGTGCTCTTATACTTCACATTCCCCTTCTGGGTACTCTTCTTGGCTAACATATCAACTTCATCAAGGAATAATCCAATGTGTGATGGCATCCATAACAATTGTACATTAATTCCTTTGTCCCGGATTTTTTGAGTATCTGTACCTAGTTTCTCCAGTGAGCATGTTGTTGGTGTCATTATACGTCTCAGTAGTAGTAACCAGTTACCAGTAACCAGTGTACCAGTAGATGACTCACTACCAACCGTCTCTGCCTGAGTCACTGTCTGTATTCATATTGTGCTGACCACAGCAGTATTCAAAGACCCCCTCACATATGGGTACTGTGGGCGGCCAGTCAGTTATTCGAGAGTGAGCAAGGAGATAGGTCACGGCTGTTTGGGCGCTTCCCACATTATCCGTAATTATACGTACTACCAGCCTACGTGAGTATTACTTTACCCTATCCACGTGTTCGAACTCCCACATGATATACGAGTCAAGAGCCTTCAGTGATGACAGAATCAGTAACGAGTCCAGCTCAGTGTCATAGGTTAGCTTTAGCGCCATTAGGATTGCAAACAATTCAGTTTGCAGTGTAGACGCCCAGTTAATTCTTATGCCTAACTCAACAAATTTATTATGGTTCTTAACTAGGGAGGTGGCAACAAGAGCAGATGCAGCCCTGCCAGAAGACTCCTGTTTAGATCCATCAGTGTATATAACTTGTGATAACTTATTACTACCAGCTAGGCGAGAAATTTCTTCTTGAGCAGTTGCTTTAACAAGTAATTTAACGAAGAGATTACTAGCAATAAGCTTCTTGGGAGGAACTTGTAGGTATGTGATATTAAATGATCACATCTTCCATGGAGGAGCGAAATGCTCTTGTTGCCTACAGTGATACAGTTCGTGCAGGTTATAGAACTTAATATAACTGCATGTTTTCACAACCCATTTAGATTGTGTAATTACTTCTAATCATTAAGTAATGTTCATAGTGACAGTGTCTGGTTCATTTCTTAACAATCTAATACAGAGTACAGTGTTAATCTCAATAATACTATCACTGATACTAGAAATGCCAAGCTCTTTCCTCATATTAAGACCATTTGTAGATTTGGGACAACCAAGAATAATTCAGAGAGCTTCATTCTGTATTAAGGGTCGAGAGAACTCTCTCTAGCTAATATCAACACTGGAGCAGCGTAATTAAGGACTTAACATGGGCTATGTACATAATTCTCACGATTCTCACATTAGCACCATAGTTGGAGTTGTAGCCAGCAATATTAGCACCATAGTTGGGGTTGTAGCCAGCAACATTAGCACCATAGTTGGGGTTGTAGCCAGCAACATTAGCACCATAGTTGGGGTTGTAGCCAGCAACATTAGCACCATAGTTGGGGTTGTAGCCAGCAACATCACCACCATAGTTGGTGTTGTAGCCAGCAACATTACCACCATAGTTGGGGTTGTAGCCAGCAACATTACCACCATAGTTGTGGTTGTAGCCAGCAACATTAGCACCATAGTTGTGGTTGTAGCCAGCAACATTACCACCATAGTTGTGGTTGTAGCAAGCAACATTACCACCATAGTTGGGGTTGTAACCAGCAACATTAGCACCATAGTTGGGGTTGTAGCCAGCAACATCAGCACCATAGTTGGGGTTGTAGCCAGCAACATTACCACCATAGTTGTGGTTGTAGCCAGCAACATTACCACCATAGTTGTGGTTGTAGCCAACAACATTACCACCATAGTTGTGGTTGTAGCCAGCAACATTACCACCATAGTTGTGGTTGTAGCCAGCAACATTACCACCATAGTTGGGGTTGTAGCAAGCAACATTACCACCATAGTTGGGGTTGTAGCCAGCAACATTACCACCATAGTTGGGGTTGTAGCCAGCAACATTACCACCATAGTTGGGGTTGTAGCCAGCAACATTACCACCATAGTTGTGGTTGTAGCCAGCAACATTACCACAATAGTTGGGGTTGTAGCCAGGAACATTACCACCATAATTGGGGTTGTAGCCAGCAACATTACCACCATAATTGGGGTTGTAGCCAGCAACATTACCACCATAATTGGGGTTGTAGCCAGCAACATTACCACCATAATTGGGGTTGTAGCCAGCAACATTACCACCATAGTTGGGGTTGTAGCCAGCAACATTACCACCATAGTTGGGGTTGTAGCCAGCAACATTACCACCATAGTTGGGGCTGTAGCCAGCAACATTACCACCATAGTTGTGGTTGTAGCCAGCAACATTACCACCATAGTTGGGGTTGTAGCCAGCAACATTACCACCATAGTTGGGGTTGTAGCCAGCAACATTACCACCATAGTTGTGGTTGTAGCCAGCAACATTAGCACCATAGTTGGGGTTGTAGCCAGCAACATTACCACCATAGTTGGGGTTGTAGCCAGCAACATTACCACCATAGTTGGGGTTGTAGCCAGCAACATTACCACCACAGTTGAGGTTGTAGCCAGCAACATTACCACCATAGTTGTGGTTGTAGCCAGCAACATTACCACCATAGTTGTGGTTGTAGCCAGCAACATTACCACCATAGTTGTGGTTGTAGCCAGCAACATTACCACCATAGTTGTGGTTGTAGCCAGCAACATTACCACCATAGTTGTGGTTGTAGCCAGCAACATTACCACCACAGTTGAGGTTGTAGCCAGCAACATTACCACCATAGTTGTGGTTGTAGCCAGCAACATTACCACCATAGTTGTGGTTGTAGCCAGCAACATTACCACCACAGTTGAGGTTGTAGCCAGCAACATTACCACCATAGTTGTGGTTGTAGCCAGCAACATTACCACCATAGTTGTGGTTGTAGCCAGCAACAGCTTTGAGAGCATTTAGCCTATCTTTGCATTTCTTATTTACTTGTGGTATAGTGGATTTATTACAGGATACATCTACACCAAGATATCTGTAAGATTTAAGGCCGCTAATGTGTTCACCCTGCTGACAGATGGTTTATCTGGAGTTTATCTCCAGAGAGTTCCGGGGGTCAACGCCCCCGCGGCCCGGTCTGTGACCAGGCCTCCTTAGGTCAGTGTCCCAGGATGCGACCCACACCAGTCGACTAACACCCAGGTACCCATTTTACTGATGGGGAACATAGACAACAGGTGGAAAGAAACACGTCCAATGTTTCTACTCTGGCTGGGAATCGAACCCAAGCCCTCACCGTGTGAAGTGAGAGCGTTAACCACCAGGCCACCGGGCCACCGGGCGATGTCTGCTTCTCAATATGAGGCCTCATCGAGTACAAATTACTTGAACTTCATAAAGAATGGTACTCATCTTCTTATGCCCTGTTGTATGTATCATGATGTCATCAGCATAGCTTCCAGCTATATTTTTTAGGCGAGGCAGGTTGAGCATTTAGGAAACCATTAATCAGAGCACTAAACAGCATGGGACTGAGAACTCCTCCCTGCGGTGTACCTTGGGACATACGTAGATTTTGGGAAGTCTTACTATTTTGCCCGCACGCACACACACACACACACACACACACACACACACACACACACACACACACACACAGAATCAGTCAACATTTGGGTAGGAGGTGTGTTCACAGCGGGTATCAGTTTCCAGAGCTGTCACCATCAGCTGCCCACTACCACACTAAGGTGGAGCACCATCCTTCACTCACAGTACTAACCTCTGACCCTTACCGACTTGACCTTTCACTCTCAAAATCAATGTATTTATCAGAGATTCAAGTCACAGCTGGATAACGGAACTGCCAAGAACAAAAACTCACAATACCGTGACTGGAACAATACACAAATAGGTTGGTAAGACACACAGGCAACAGTTAGGCAACTTTATTCCGAAACGTTTCGCCTACACAGTAGGCTTCTTCAGTCGAATACAGAAAGTAGGCAGGAACAGTAGAGATGTGAAGACGATGTAATCAGTCCATCACCCTTAAAGTCGTAGAATTTGAGGTTGTCAGTCCCTCGGCCTGGAGAAGTTCAGTTCCATAGTCAGGAACTATCTGAAGATCAAGCGACAGTGCGGAGACTTAAATACTGTCGGAAGGAGAGGTGCAGAGTAGTAGTAGTAGTAGTAGTGAGAATGTAGCCACTGAGAGGTCACGTCCCTCTCAGATAGTTCCTGACTATGGAACTGAACTTCTCCAGGCTGAGGGACTGACAACCTCAAATCTACGACTTCAAGGGTGATGGACTGATTACATCGTCTTCACATCTCTACTGTTCCTGCCTACTTTCTGTATTCGACTGAAGAAGCCTGTGTGGGCGAAACGTTTCGGAATAAAGTTGCCTAACTGTTGCCTATGTGTCTTACCTACCAACCTGTCGGTATTGTATACCATTTTGATATTCAATATCACAACTAACCCACAAACACGAAAACGAAACTTATGACGACGTTTCGGTCCGACTTGGACCATTAACTAGTGACTGCAACATACCAATACACCTGTTAGTCCCTACCTTGTATATTATACCACAAATAGGTTGGTTAATTGGGTTTAAAGCCAATCGGTTGACGAGTCATCGAGGCCGAATGAAACCAATTCTCCACCCGTCTAGAATAATTAAATTCTTTAGAGAGTGAAAAATCAGGAATATCACGTGAATTTATTTTTTAAATACGCAGTGTGTGTGTGTGTGTATATATACGGAGAGTAGAATGGAATTAGCTCTGAGGCACCCACACCATCGTAGGTCCTCGGATCACGGTACAACACCTAGCTCTGCTGGGTGCGTGAGTTTCGTAGGATTGTATTGCCCCGTGGGTTAGAATGTCATGGAATTTTCGCTCACCATGAGGCGGGCTAAAACAAAACAGGTTTGATTCCTCAGCTAGTCGCAGTGTTGTTATTGATTAAATACCACTCGTTCGTGGTTATAATACGATATATATATATATATATATATATATATATATATATATATATATATATATATATATATATATATATATAGGCGGAGTAGGGGTCGGCCTAGGAAAGGTTGGAGAGAGGGGGTAAAGGAGGTTTTGTGTGCGAGGGGCTTGGACTTCCAGCAGGTATGCATGAGCGTGTTTGATGGAAGTGAATGGAGACAAATGGTTTTTAATACTTGACGTGCTGTTGGAGTGTGAGCAAAGTAACATTTATGAAGGGGTTCAGGGAAACCGGCAGGCCGGACTTGAGTCCTGGAGATGGGAAGTACAGTGCCTGCACTCTGAAGGAGGGGTGTTAATGTTGCAGTTTAAAAACTGTAGTGTAAAGCACCCTTCTGGCAAGACAGTGATGGAGTGAATGATGGTGAAAGTTTTTCTTTTTCGGGCCACCCTGCCTTGGTGGGCCACCCTGCCTTGGTGGGCCACCCTGCCTTGGTGGGCCACCCTGCCTTGGTGGGAATCGGCCAGTGTGATAATAATAATAAAATTATATATATATATATATATATATATATATATATATATATATATATATATATATATATATATATATATATATATATATATATATATTTCTACATACCTGAGTTTCGGTAACGTTAAGAAGCTTGGCCATGTCTGCTCTCTCTGAAGACGACAGATACTTCTTAAGCTCAAACTGTCGCTCCAACTCGAAGATCTGTCGTCCCGTGAAGGTCGTTCTTGCCTTCTTCTTCTTACGGTCGTTGATTCCTGCGGGAGAGGATGAAGACGACAGCCTAAGTCACATGTGTACTAATGGAGTTTCGCTACACATGTTTAAACATGCGGAATTAAATCGGATTTAAGGGCGTTTGAATTTTCTATATATTAATTAATGCTAAGAGATTGTGCAAAATTCTGAAATATGTTGAAGGATTTTAAGATTTTGGTGCTCAAGTTTTTCTGAAATATCCGAAGGAATTTTAAGGAATTATTCTTCAGAGAATTTAAAGTAATTTTTTTTTCAATTTTAAGAGTAAAAGGACACAAGTGCAACTAATGTGATATTTTATTGTGGCAACGTTTCGCTCTCCAGGAGCTTTGTCAAGCCGATACCGGCTTGACAAAGCTCCTGGAGAGCGAAACGTTGCCACAATAAAATATCACATTAGTTGCACTTGTGTCCTTTTACTTTACATATTGTCGGTAATTCTACCAACATTATTACAAATTTTAAGAGATTTAAGAAATTCGAGCAATTTGAATACATTAATGCATGGAACAGTCTTCCAAGTAGGGTGACCGAGGCTAGGATCTTGGGTACCTTTAAACAGACCTTACAAATATATAAGTGGGTGGGGCTGGGTGTGGTGTCGTGGGTACGGGAGTAAATTCTTGCGTAGTTTTAGGTAGTGGTGGTTTTGTTAGGTAAGACACATATGCAACAGTTAGGTATCTTTATTTCGAAATGTTTCTGCATGACAGTGTCTTCCATTGCAGACACTGCAAGGCTCCAGGCGGACATCAACCAAATCTTTCAGTGGGCTGCAGAAAACAATATGAAGTTCAACGATGAGAAATTTCAATTACTCAGATATGGTAAACATGGGGAAATTAAATCTTCATCAGAGTACAAAACAAATTCTGGCCACAAAATAGAGCGAAACACCAACGTCAAAGACCTGGGAGTGATCATGTCGGAGGATCTCACCTTCAAGGACCATAACATTGTATCAATCGCATCTGCTAGAAAA
The DNA here is from genome assembly GCF_038502225.1 of Cherax quadricarinatus. Classification (NCBI taxonomy): domain Eukaryota; kingdom Metazoa; phylum Arthropoda; class Malacostraca; order Decapoda; family Parastacidae; genus Cherax; species Cherax quadricarinatus. Next base: position 9,182,721 of record NC_091385.1, read on the forward strand.
ATGACAGGATGGATAATGAGAACCTTCAAAACTAGGGAGGCCAAGCCCATGATGACACTCTTCAGGTCACTTGTTCTATCTAGGCTGGAATATTGCTGCACACTAACAGCACCTTTCAAGGCAGGTGAAATTGCCGACCTAGAAAATGTACAGAGAACTTTCACGGCGCACATAACGGAGATAAAACACCTCAATTACTGGGAGCGCTTGAGGTTCCTAAACCTGTATTCCCTGGAACGCAGGAGGGAGAGATACATGATTATATACACCTGGAAAATCCTAGAGGGACTAGTACCGAACTTGCACACGAAAATCACTCACTACGAAAGCAAAAGACTTGGCAGACGATGCACCATCCCCCCAATGAAAAGCAGGGGTGTCACTAGCACGTTAAGAGACCATACAATAAGTGTCAGGGGCCCGAGACTGTTCAACTGCCTCCCAGCACACATAAGGGGGATTACCAACAGACCCCTGGCAGTCTTCAAGCTGGCACTGGACAAGCACCTAAAGTCAGTTCCTGATCAGCCGGGCTGTGGCTCGTACGCTGGTTTGCGTGCAGCCAGCAGCAACAGCCTGGTTGATCAGGCTCTGATCCACCAGGAGGCCTGGTCACAGACCGGGCCGCGGGGGCGTTGACCCCCGGAACTCTCTCCAGGTAAACTCCAGGTACACAGTAGGCTTCTTCAGTCGAGTACAGAAAAGTTGATAGAAGCAGAAGAGACTTGAAGACGATGTAATCAGTCCATCACCCTTAAAGTTTTGAGGTGGTCAGTCCCTCAGTCTGGAGAAGAGCATTGTTCCATAGTATGAATGCTCTTCTCCAGACTGAGGGACTGACCACCTCAAAACTTTAAGGGTGATGGACTGATTACATCGTCTTCAAGTCTCTTCTGCTTCTATCAACTTTTCTGTACTCGACTGAAGAAGTCTACTGTGTAGGCGAAACGTTTCGAAATAAAGATACCTAACTGTTGCATATGTGTCTTACCTAACAATCTGTCGGTATTTTATACCATTTTAATGTTCAGTGGTGGTTTTGATGAGGACCTGCTTTGTACGGGCCAGTAGGCCTTCTGCAGTGTTCTTCCATTCTTATGCTAAGTCGCATCCACCCAACCACAACCAACAAGTGTACTTGTCCAACTTATTTTCCAAACTGCACAACGTTTTAACTTCACTGACGTTACTCGGGAGTTTGTTCCACCCATCCACAACTATTACCAAGCCAGGGTTTTCTCATATCCTTTCTAAATCGTAATCAGCAGTAACGGCTGAAGTTTACAGAGCTGTGTACAGCTGCTGGGACATTAGGCTACTGACTTGATATGTAACAAGTGTTGATAAATTAGACACATGTGCAACTCTTGGGTATCTTTATTGAGGAAACGTTTCGCCACACAGTGGCTTCATCAGTCCATACGTAGGAGAAACTTGAAGAACAGGAGGAGAATGAGGTAATCAGTCCCTCAACCTTGAGTCGATGTGTTCAGTCCATCAATCTTGAATAGGATACCTATTCTATTCAAGATTGATGGACTGAACACATCGACTCAAGGCTGAGGGACTCATTACCTCATTCTCCTCCTATTCTTCAAGCTTCTCCTGTGTATGGACTGATGAAGCCACTGTGTAGCGAAACGTTTCCTCAATAAAGATACCCAAGAGTTGCACATGTGTCTAATTTACAAACCACTTGTTCCTCCCATACATAAATCTGTTGATCTCTGTACCTACCGTCAGCCTCACCAGAAGATGCTGGCCCCGGAGATACTTCGCCACCCTCCTTCTTCCGTTTACCTCCGCCCTTGAGGTCTGCAGCGCCACCTGCGGGAGGAAGATGATCCTTAGTGCTGTCACCTTCACCATCATCACTTTCAACATCACCTTCACCGCCAGTTTCTCCTCTACATTTCTCCTTAACCCAAACCAATATAAGAAAAAACTGAATACAGAATCATGCAAGCTGTGAATAAAATACGTTCCTTTGAGGAAACAGATGAAAAACCGAAAGAAAACACAAGACAGAAGAGATAACAGAAATCTTTGAGAAACAGGAATATGTGACAAAGGACAAATAACGTACATAGAGATTATCGTTATATAGCACCAACCGTTTTAACCGGACGGACCATAAGTTCGAAATAAACGAATTTTGGGGGGAAACTGAGAAAAAAAAATATTTCTATAAATATGCAAAAGTCGAGTTTAAAAATATATCTACATTATAATCACGGGGAAGCGCTAAACCCGTAGGATTATACAGCGGCTGTCGGGGGGGGGTGGGGTAGTAGAAGGTATTCAAGTTTAATTCAGGGAATTGAAGCAGACATCCAGTTCCCTAGATCAAGAGCCCCTGACCAGCAACAAGGAACCTGAAGAATTGAGAGACTTATGCAACACATGGGAATCTTTATTGAAGAAACGTTTCGCCACACAGTGGCTTCATCAGTCCAATACAAAGTAGAAATGGGTAAGGAGAGTAGAAGTATGAGGTAATCAGTCCCTCAACCTGGATTCGATGTGTGTAGTAAGTGCAGCATAGGGCCAGAGAGGTGGCTTATATACTGCGGTGAGATGAGTTGAAGCAGGAGGAGGCGGGATCACAGTGGGACCTGCCACTAGTGTAAGTAGGTCGTCGTCCAAAGGTTGGGCAAGCGTTGAAGTCTTTGTACCAAGATCCCATGATGTTGCAGTGTCTGACAGATGTGATGAATGGTTTTGAAAACCCACAAGTTGAATGGAGTGATGGACTGAACACATCGAATCCAGGTTGAGGGACTGATTACCTCATACTTCTACTCTCCTTACCCATTTCTACTTTGTATTGGACTGATGAAGCCACTGTGTGGCGAAACGTTTCTTCAATAAAGATTCCCATGTGTTGCATAAGTGTCTCAATTCTTCAACTTGTCGATTTTCAAAACCATTCATCACAACAAGGAACCTCCCTTAAGGGGAATATACCAATAGAATTAGCCCACTACTCTTAGTAATTCTGATTAAAAAGTGTTAATATCTATATATTTTAGCTAAAAAAAGGTGAGAAAAGCAGTCAAGACACACTAAATCGTCGAAATACACGGTTCATACACTGATGACAGGAGAGAAATAAGGCGAAATTCTGTAAAAAAAAAAAAAAAAATAATTAAGAATCTATGTTCAGAATCCAACAAAGTATTTTTGATCCAGTTTTTTTTTTTCGTTTTATCTGGTCAGCCAAGAAGTCTTGCTATATCTGACAGTTACAAATCCCACATAATTTACAAAGAAACAGAGTGTCCAAACATGCAACAAAGGGACATGATTAAACCATACCCCTGGTGGGGATAGAACCCGCGGTCTAAGTCTCAAAACTCCAGACCGTCGCGTTAGCCACTGGGTCAGCTAGCCACAATAAGATTCATCCAACTAGGTATATTTCTGTAAAAACTTGCATTTGTGGCCACAGTGGTGGCTTATGCTAACCTTCCTATGGTGTAGAAATATACCTAGTTGGATGAATCTTATTGTGGCTAGCTGGTCCAGTGGCTAACGCGACGGTCTGGAGTTTTGAGACACTCTGACCGCGGGTTCTATTCCCGCCCGTGGTATGGTTTGTTTGTAATCGCGTCATTATGATTTCGTGAGTCATGGACCTGATCCATGGGACTCGGTATTCACTACAGAAAGAGCTTAGTAGTAACAGCCTAGTTGATCAGACCCTGATGCATCACGAGGCCTGGTCTCAGACCGAGCCGCGAGGGCGTTGACCCCTAAAACCCTCTCCAGGTAGGTCTAGGCCAAATGCCAATTCTAAAAAATTGCAGACACAGCCTCTCGGCATCAACAAGATGGAAGAACATTACATACTAGATACGATTATTATAATCATGGAGGGGCGCTAAACCCGTAGGATTCTACAGCACATGTTGAAGGAGGGGGGTGGAAGGTATTCAGCCTTAATTCAGGGAACTGGAGTACAGATCCAATTCCAGAGATCAAGAGCCCCTCACCAGCGTCATGGAACCTCATTTGAAGGGATCAACTAGAACACAACCCGTATATAGGAGGGGGGAAAACTTATGACGCTTCGTGTAACTAAATGGTCCAAGTCAGACCATTAATAGTCCAAGTCAGAGCATTAATAGTCCAAGTCAGACCATTAATAGTCCAAGTCAGACCATTAATAGTCCAAGTCAGACCATTAATAGTCCAAGTCAGACCATTAATAATCCAAGTCAGACCATTAATAGTCCAAGTCAGACCATTAATAGTCCAAGTCAGACCATTAATAGTCCAAGACAGACCATTAATAGTCCAAGCCAGACCATTAATAGTCCAAGTCAGACCATTAATAATCCAAGTCAGACCATTAATAGTCCAAGCCGGACCATTAATAGTCCAAGTCAGACCATTAATAGTCCAAGTCAGACCATTAATAGTCCAAGACAGACCATTAATAGTCCAAGCCAGACCATTAATAGTCCAAGTCAGACCATTAATAATCCAAGTCAGACCATTAATAGTCCAAGCCAGACCATTAATAGTCCAAGTCAGACCATTAATAGTCCAAGTCAGACCATTAATAGTCCAAGTCAGACCATTAATAGTCCAAGTCAGACCATTAATAGTCCAAGTCAGACCATTAATAATCCAAGTCAGACCATTAATAGTCCAAGTCAGACCATTAATAGTCCAAGTCAGACCATTAATAGTCCAAGACAGACCATTAATAGTCCAAGCCAGACCATTAATAGTCCAAGTCAGACCATTAATAATCCAAGTCAGACCATTAATAGTCCAAGCCAGACCATTAATAGTCCAAGCCAGACCATTAATAGTCCAAGCCAGACCATTAATAGTCCAAGCCAGACCATTAATAGTCCAAGTCAGACCATTAATAGTCCAAGTCAGACCATTAATAATCCAAGTCAGACCATTAATAGTCCAAGCCAGACCATTAATAGTCCAAGTCAGACCATTAATAGTCCAAGCCAGACCATTAATAGTCCAAGCCAGACCATTAATAGTCCAAGTCAGACCATTAATAGTCCAAGTCAGACCATTAATAGTCCAAGCCAGACCATTAATAGCCCAAGTCAGACCATTAATAGTCCAAGTCAGACCATTAATAGTCAAGGCAAACCATTAATAGTCCAAGTCAGACCATTAATAGTCCAAGTCAGACCATTAATAGTCCAAGTCAGACCATTAAGTTTCTCTTCTACTGGGGATATTTATGTATTGTTTCAGTTACGGTATTGTGCCTTTTAGTCTATTAAACGGAACTCTGGATTATTATAATCAAAAAGATGCGCTAAACCGCAAGGGTTATGCAGCGCACAGAACTCTGGAAAGGTGGCGAGACGATACATTACAAGCATCATGGCAAAGTGGACACGCACAACCCGCTCATAGAAGAGGAGCTTACGACGACGTTTCGGTCTGACTTGGACTGGTTATTTGCGGGTTATTTACGTAATGTTTCAGGCACGGTACTGTGCCTTTTTTGTTATTTATGGCAAATCGTAATTTACACAGCTCAAGTCAGCAAGAACTTAGGGAAGATCATGTTTCTCGTAACTACAAAACCATTACCTGGAGTTTATCTGGAGAGAGTTCCGGGGGTCAACGCCCCCGCGGCCCGGTCTGTGACCAGGCCTCCTTAGGTCAGTGTCCCAGGATGCGACCCACACCAGTCGACTAACACCCAGGATGCGACCCACACCAGTCCACTAACACCCAGGATGCGACCCACACCAGTCGACTAACACCCAGGTACCCATTTTACTGATGGGGAACATAGACAACAGGTGGAAAAAAACACGTCCAATGTTTCTACTCTGGCTGGGAATCGAACCCGGGCCCTCACCGTGTGAAGCGAGAGCGTTAACCACCAGGCCACCAGAGCCCCTTGCAATAACATTACGGACGCTTTGGACAAAATTCAATATACACATGTAGTCTATATAAACTTTGTGGAAGCATTTTGATTGATGCAAAAGATATTGTTGATAGAGAAATTTATATGCCCGTAAATGACTGACCAACAGATATCTCTTATGTGTTATCGGGAACCTATGGCCAATATCATGGGGTACGGGAGTTATTTCTTGAGTAGCTTTAGGTAGATGTCGTTTTGATAAGGACCTGCCTCGTATGGGCCAGTAGGCCTTCTGCAGTGTTCCTACATTCTTATGTTCTTATGTTCTAATATTGTGTATGTTAATAATTAATAATCAACACTGCAAACAAGTTTCTCCTACGTTTGGACTGATGAAGCCACTGTGTGGCGAAACGTTTCTTCAATAAAGATTCCCATGTGTTGCATAAGTGTCTCAATTCTTCAACTTGTCGGTTTTCAAAACCATTCATCACAAGAAACAGATAGTTAGGTATCTAACAACCTGTCGGTATTTTATACCATTTTTATGTTCAAGAAAAAGATACCCCAAAATCAGAGAAAGGGGCATTAATGTGGATTTTTTATACATTCTGCAATACACTAAATTGCTGTAGTTTTTCGTGATAAAGTTAATAAGTCAAAAAGTACCCTGAAGGAAAATGTAGAATATAACTTTGGTGCGTCTAACAATAGAAATAATACGAGGAATGATATAAAGTGAATGTCACAGGAATGTAGTCAGATGTGTGGGTGGTTCCATCACGCAATATGAGTAATAATGTTGTTAGGTAAGACACATAGGCAACAGTTAGACAACTTTATTCCGAAACGTTTCGCCTACACAGTAGGCTTCTTCAGTCGAATACAGAAAGTAGGCAGGAACAGTAGAGATGTGAAGACGATGTAATCAGTCCATCACCCTTGAAGTCGTAGAATTTGAGGTTGTCAGTCCCTCGGCCTGGAGAAGTTCAGTTCCATAGTCAGGAACTATCTGAGAGGGACGTGACCTCTCGGTGGCTACATTCTCACTACTACTACTACCCTGCACCTCTCCTTCCCACAGTATTTAAGTCTCCGCACTGTCGCTTGATCTTCAGATAGTTCCTGACTATGGAACTGAACTTCTCCAGGCCGAGGGACTGACAACCTCAAATTCTACGACTTCAAGGGTGATGGACTGATTACATCGTCTTCACATCTCTACTGTTCCTGCCTACTTTCTGTATTCGACTGAAGAAGCCTACTGTGTAGGCGAAACGTTTCGGAATAAAGTTGTCTAACTGTTGCCTATGTGTCTTACCTAACAACCTGTCGGTATTGTATACCATTTTGATGTTCATGAGTAATAATGTTGGTAGAATTACCGACAATGTGTAAAGTAAAAGGACACAAGCGCAACTAATGTGACATTTTATTGTGGCAACGTTTCGCTCTCCAGGAGCTAATGGCTTGATAAAGCTCAGAGAGAGCGAAATGTTGCCACAATAAAATATCACATTAGTTGCACTTGTGTCCTTTTACTCCACGCAATATGAACGTAGATCAGCACGTCTATGGAGCAATGTAAACAGACTGACACCGTAGCCAAGCTTAAGCTTGGTTACAAATATTTTTTGGAGGGTAACAGACACATGGATAACTAAATGCGAAATATGTGATCAGTTTTAAAGTTAGTCTTGAACGTTATGTATTTAATTCACCACTAATTGGGAAATATAGAGATGGAGAGTATAATAATTACTGTGATACGTCCATAATAATTATTGTGATACTGGCCCATACGAGGCCTACTGGCCTCGTATGGGCCAGTAGGCCTTCTGCAGTGTTCCTACATTCTTATGTTATGTTCTTATACCTTTACATATCACATACTAAGGAAATTTGATAAATTTGCTTTGAACAGATAAGCCAATTGTAGTTATAAATCCTGATATACTTATGTTAACCCGCCTAAGGCCTAGTTCCTAGGCCTATTATGTATCCATATGCTCTTGCACTGCCGTCCACAGGAGTAATATAGGGTGTACAATAAACTAGCCAGGGTGTACAATAATCTAGCTAGGGTGTACAATAAACTAGCCAGGGTGCACAATCAGCTAGCCAGGGTGTACAATAAACTAGCCAGGGTGCACAATCAGCTAGCCAGGGTATACAATCAGCTAGCCAGGGTGTACAATCAGCTAGCCAGGGTGTACAATAAACTAGCCAGGGTGCACAATCAGCTAGCCAGGGTGTACAATAAACTAGCCAGGGTGCACAATCAGCTAGCCAGGGTATACAATCAGCTAGCCAGGGTGTACAATCAGCTAGCCAGGGTGTACAATCAATTAGCCAGGGTGTACAATCAATTAGCCAGGGTGTACAATCAGCTAGCCAGGGTATACAATCAGCTAGCCAGGGTGTACAATCAGCTAGCCAGGGTGTACAATCAGCTAGCCAGGGTGTACAATCAGCTAGCCAGGGTGTACAATCAGCTAGCCAGGGTGTACAATCAGCCAGGGTGTACAATCAGCTAGCCAGAGTGCACAATAAACTAGCCAGAGTGCACAATAAACTAGCCAGAGTGCACAATAAACTAACACAACATACGAGAAAAACCGCATACAACAGAAGTGTAAAGTGAACAGAGTCCAACAATCTCCGTACACAACATGTGTAATAAACAATATCTGATTAATCTATTGGGCAGCATAACATTACGGCCGATGTCTCCCGAGGTTCACATATTTAACATTACGGCCGATGTCTCCCGAGGTTCACATATTTAACATTACGGCCGATGTCTCCCGAGGTTCACATATTTAACATTACGGCCGATGTCTCCCGAGGTTCACATATTTAACATTACGGCCGATGTCTCCCGAGGTTCACATATTTAACATTACGGCCGATGTCTCCCGAGGTTCACATATTTAACTGGGTTGATAATGAGGACGAGTAAGACGAACGAAAAAAAATATGGTCCATCTTGCCAAAAATATTTTTCGGGATTCCCATCTCTCTTACTAAATACACAGTGTTTCAAAGAAATTGACCCAAAGTACTGCTTTGAAATGCAGCATTCTCCACCTGACCTCAACATTCTCCACCTGACCTCAACATTCTGAACATGACTATAAATACTCCCGTAACTTCCAACCCCAGGTAGATCCGTGTGTGGTTGTTAGGTAAGACACATATGCAACAGTTAGGTATCTTTATTGTGAAACGTTTCGCCTACACAGTAGGCTTCTTCAGTCGAGTACAGAAAAGTTGATAGAAGCAGAAGATACTTGAAGACGATGTAATCAGTCCATCACCCTTAAAGTTTTGAGGTGGTCAGTCCCTCAGTCTGGAGAAGAGCATTGTTCCATAGTATGAAACAATATGGAGAAGAAGTGACAGGATGGAGCTTATATAGCGCCAAGAGGTGAGACGTAGGTCACTAGAAGAGGTAAGAACTCAGATGTTGAAAGGTCAGGTCCCTCTCAAATCCAGCCCCTCTCACTAGTGGAAGTTGTCGAAGTTGATTGCAGGTCTATACCAAGATACCCTTGTGTTGCAGTGTCTGACAGATTGAACATTAAAATGGTATAAAATACCGACAGGTATTTTATACCATTTTAATGTTCAGATCCGTGTGTGACTTGAAAAAGCCCACTGTGTGGGTGAAACGTTCTCAATAAAGGATCACATTATACTGCATTTGTGTTTATATTTCCTTTGTGTTTATATTTCCACTGCTTTGAAATTGGGTTTCTCATGTTAAAACCTCCACTTGTCAATAATGTCTACCATCACAGGACTAGGATGTGATCCAGCATATATTTTTTCACACATATTTTAATCTAACGAAGTTCTAGTGGGTAGGTAAATTCTGAAACATTCTGCTCCTTATCAACCTCTAGATTACAGCAAGATGGAGGATAAGATAAGATTTCGTTCGGATTTTTAATCCCGGAGGGTTAGCCACCCAGGATAACCCAAGAAAGTCAGTGCGTCATCGAGGACTGTCTAACTTATTTCCATTGGGGTCCTTAATCTTGTCCCCCAGGATGCGACCCACACCAGTCGACTAACACCCAGGTACCTATTTGCTGCTAGGTGAACAGGACAAGTAAGGAAACGTGTCGAAATGTTTCCACCCGCCAGGAATCGAACCCGGGCCCTCCGTGTGTGAAGCGGGAGCTTTAGCCACCAGGCCACCGGGCCCAGTGTATCTGAAGGGACTCGATTTCCACTATAGTTTCTAATATTTGATTACGTGTATAAACTACGTTACCAGTACACTGTAGCAAATTTACTATTATTATTATGAGTATTAATATTAGTCTGGCTAATCATTCTACTGATATTCGGGCAGTCAGCAGCCAAGAGGTGAGACGTAGGTCACTAGAAGAGGTAAGAACTCAGATGTTGGGAGGTCAGGTCCCTCTCAAATCCAGCCGTTCTCACTAGTAGAGGTTGTCGAAGTTGATTGCAGGTCTGTACCAAGATACCCTTGTGTTGCAGTGTCTGACAGATTGAACATTAAAATGGTATAAAATACCGACAGGTTGTTAGGTAAGACACATATGCAACAGTTAGGTATCTTTATTTCGAAACGTTTCGCCTACACAGTAGGCTTCTTCAGTCGAGTACAGAAAAGTTGATAGAAGCAGAAGAGACTTGAAGACGATGTAATCAGTCCATCACCCTTAAAGTTTTGAGGTGGTCAGTCCCTCAGTCTGGAGAAGAGCATTGTTCCATAGTATGAAACAATATGGAGATGAAGTGACAGAATGGAGCTTTATATAGCGCCAAGAGGTGAGACGTAGGTCACTAGAAGAGGTAAGAACTCAGATGTTGGGAGGTCAGGTCAGGTGAGAACGGCTGGATTTGAGAGGGACCTGACCTCTCAACATCTGAGTTCTTACCTCTCCTAGTGACCTACGTCTCACCTCTTGGCGCTATATAAGGCTCCATTCTGTCACTTCATCTCCATATTGTTTCATACTATGGAACAATGCTCTTCTCCAGACTGAGGGACTGACCACCTCAAAACTTTAAGGGTGATGGACTGATTACATCGTCTTCAAGTATCTTCTGCTTCTATCAACTTTTCTGTACTCGACTGAAGAAGCCTACTGTGTAGGCGAAACGTTTCGAAATAAAGATACCTAACTGTTGCATATGTGGTGGTAAGTTGTGTGTTTATGATTGAGGTGGATTGAGTTTGGAATCTTTGACCATTTGAAAGCGTTGTTGACTGGTGTTTGGTGAGTGAATATATGTAAATTACGTGGGTGGTGGTTGTGACTTACTGAAGCATCCCTGTGGAGTAGGTCGACGACTTATGTACGGGTGGTCATTAAACGACCACTGTCGCCACCACTGCTACTGATGCCACCACTGCTACTGATGCCACCACTGCTACTGATGCCACCACTGCTACTGATGCCACCACTGCTACTGATGCCACCACTGCTACTGATGCCACCACTGCTACTGCCACCGCCACTGCTGCTGCCACCGCCACTGCTGCCGCCACCGCCACCAGCACTGCCGCCGCCACCAGCACTGCTGCCGCCACCAGCACTGCTACCGCCACCAGCACTGCTGCCGCCACCAGCACTGCCGCCGCCACCAGCACTGCTACTACCATCCCACAACTCAAACAATCAGCTCTACACCCACGAATTAATACCAGATTACCCGGGTTTCACATTACCACCCTTATATTCTTACTCCATAAGGGTGACAAGAAACCTAAAACCAGCATCACAAAGCAACACCACCCTTACCCAAGAGCACCATAAAGCTGAAATTCCTCCAAATAGATTAATAACTCAAACAAGGGAAAATAGCCTTTATCCTAACACTTCATAAGGGTGAAATCAAGCTTATTTGACTGGTAAGTCGCACAAGGGAACTCCACCCTTAAATTAGGGCTTTATAAGAGTGGTAAAAATTAGGGTGGTTAAGCCGTTAACCCGCTAATTGTGTTGTTAGTGAGTAATTAGTAATTAGGTGAGACGGTGGGTTTGTCAGCGCTGCGATAACCACCTAATGACCTCGTTAGGTTAATGCTGCTGACCCCTCCCCGGCTCCTGCTACCCTCTTACTGCTACCCTGCCCCTCCTGACACACTTCCGCTACCCTGCACCTACTGACGCACTACTCCTATCCCTGCTGGCACTCCTCCTATCCCAGCTGACACTCCTGCTACCCCTGCTGACATACTCCTGCTGCTACTCATTGCTACCTAAGTCAGTGCCGGATCAGCCGGGCTGTGGCTCGTACGTTGGACTGCGTACGGTCAGCAGTAACAGCCTGGTTGATCAGGCCCTAATCCACCGGGAGGCCTGGTCATGGACCGGGCCGCGGGGGCGTTGATCCCCGGAATAACCTCCAGGCAGCCATGCCACTGCTCACACTCCTGCCACTCTGCCCCTGCTGACACACTCCTGCCACTCTGCCCCTGCTGACACACTCCTGCCACTCTGCCCCTGCTGACACACTCCTGCCACTCTGCCCCTGCTGACACACTCCTGCTACCCTGCCCCTCCTGACATTCCCACCCTCTTACTGCTACCCTGCCCCTCCTGACACTCCTGCTACCCTATTACTGCCACCCTGCCCCTGCTAACACACTCCTGCTGCACTGCACGTACTGACGCACTCCTGCTATCCCTAATGACACTCCTGCTACCCCTTCTGACACCTGCTACCTCTGCTGACATACTCCTGCTGCTACTCATTGCTACCATGCCCCTGCTGACACTCCTGCCACTCTGCCCCTGCTGACACTCCTGCCACTTTGCCCCTGCTGACACACTCCTGCTACCCTGCCCCTCCTGACACTCCTGCTACCCTATTACTGCCACCCTGCCCCTGCTAACACACTCCTGCTACTCTGCCCCTGCTGACACACTCCTGCCACTCTGTCCCTGCTGACACTCCTGCTACTCTGCCCCTGCTGACACACTCCTGCTACTCTGCCCCTGCTGACACACTCCTGCCACTCTGCCCCTGCTGACACACTCCTGCTACTCTGCCCCTGCTGACACACTCCTGCCACTCTGCCCCTGCTGACACTCCTGCCACTCTGCCCCTGCTGACACACTCCTACCACTCTGCCCCTGCTGACACACTCCTGCCACTCTGCCCCTGCTGACACACTCCTGCCACTCTGCCCCTGCTGACACACTCCTACCACTCTGCCCCTGCTGACACACTCCTACCACTCTGCCCCTGCTGACACACTCCTACCACTCTGCCCCTGCTGACACACTCCTGCCACTCTGTCCCTGCTGACACACTCCTGCCACTCTGCCCCTGCTGACACACTCCTGCCACTCTGCCCCTGCTGACACACTCCTGCCACTCTGCCCCTGCTGACACACTCCTGCCACTCTGCCCCTGCTGACACACTCCTACCACTCTGCCCCTGCTGACACACTCCTGCCACTCTGCCCCTGCTGACACACTCCTGCCACTCTGCCCCTGCTGACACACTCCTACCACTCTGCCCCTGCTGACACACTCCTGCCACTCTGCCCCTGCTGACACACTCCTGCCACTCTGCCCCTGCTGACACACTCCTGCCACTCTGCCCCTGCTGACACACTCCTACCACTCTGCCCCTGCTGACACACTCCTGCCACTCTGCCGCTGCTGACACACTCCTGCCACTCTGCCCCTGCTGACACACTCCTGCCACTCTGCCGCTGCTGACACACTCCTGCCACTCTGCCCCTGCTGACACACTCCTGCCACTCTGCCCCTGCTGACACACTCCTACCACTCTGCCCCTGCTGACACACTCCTGCCACTCTGCCCCTGCTGACACACTCCTGCCACTCTGCCCCTGCTGACACACTCCTACCACTCTGCCGCTGCTGACACACTCCTGCCACTCTGCCCCTGCTGACACACTCCTGCCACTCTGCCCCTGCTGACACACTCCTACCACTCTGCCCCTGCTGACACTCCTGCTACTCTGCCCCTGCTGACACTCCTGCTACTCTGCCCCTGCTGACACACTCCTACCACTCTGCCCCTGCTGACACTCCTGCTACTCTGCCCCTGCTGACACACTCCTACCACTCTGCCCCTGCTGACACTCCTGCTACTCTGCCCCTGCTGACACTCCTGCTACTCTGCCCCTGCTGACACACTCCTACCACTCTGCCCCTGCTGACACTCCTGCTACTCTGCCCCTGCTGACACTCCTGCTACTCTGCCCCTGCTGACACTCCTGCTACTCTGCCCCTGCTGACACTCCTGCTACTCTGCCCCTGCTGACACTCCTGCTACTCTGCCCCTGCTGACACTCCTGCTACCATGTCTCATAGTCGGAAATTCTACCAATATTAATACATACGCTGTCAGCTGACACCTGCTACCACTGCTGACACCTGCTACCACTGCTGACACCTGCTACCACTGCTGACACCTGCTATCACTGCTGACACCTGCTACCACTGCTGACACCTGCTACCACTGCTGACACCTGCTACCACTGCTGACACCTGCTACCACTGCTGACACCTGCTACCACTGCTGACACCTGCTACCACTGCTGACACCTGCTACCACTGCTGACACTCCTACTACCCTCTCGTCCAACATTTCGGTATCGTTATTCTGAAAACGTTTCTTCCACCTTTCACTGCATTGGAATGAAGTTGCCACTGCGTGCGAAACGTTTCCAGAATAAAGATACCGAAATGTTGAAGAATTAGGCGCATGTGCAACATCTGGGTATCATTATTTGTAGACGTTTCGCCCTCCAGTGGCTATCAATACAAGGACAATGCGAAGACTGTTGAACTATATACTTGGTGATGGACATCGAAGTCTTGAAGACTTCGGAGATCGTGTACTTGTAACAGATAAGTGAACTGTAGATGTAAATCCAGATGTTCTACTGTTAACCCTTTTGGGGCCTAGTTCCTAGGCCTATTGTGTATCCATATGCTCTTGTGTTACCATCCACAGGATGGATATGAGGTGCACAATAAACTAGCCACTACCATCCACAGGATGGATATGAGGTACACAATAAACTAGCCACTACCATCCACAGGATGGATATGAGGTACACAATAAACTAGCCACTACCATCCACAGGATGGATATGAGGTACACAATAAACTAGCCACTACCATCCACAGGATGGATATGAGGTACACAATAAACTAGCCACTACCATCCACAGGATGGATATGAGGTGCACAATAAACTAGCCACTACCATCCACAGGATGGATATGAGGTGCACAATAAACTAGCCACTACCATCCACAGGATGGATATGAGGTGCACAAACTAGCCACTACCATCCACAGGATGGATATGAGGTACACAAACTAGCCACTACCATCCACAGGATGGATATGAGGTGCACAATAAACTAGCCACTAATATCCACAGGATGGATATGAGGTGCACAATAAACTAGCCACTAATATCCACAGGATGGATATGAGGTACACAATAAACTAGCCACTACCATCCACAGGACGGATATGAGGTACACAATAAACTAGCCACTAGCATCCACAGGATGGATATGAGGTACACAATAAACTAGCCACTACCATCCACAGGATGGATATGAGGTACACAATAAACTAGCCACTACCATCCACAGGATGGATATGAGGTGCACAAACTAGCCACTACCATCCACAGGATGGATATGAGGTGCACAAACTAGCCACTACCATCCACAGGATGGATATGAGGTACACAAACTAGCCACTACCATCCACAGGATGGATATGAGGTGCACAATAAACTAGCCACTAGCTTCCACAGGATGGATATGAGGTGCACAAACTAGCCACTACCATCCACAGGATGGACATGAGGTACACAATAAACTAGCCACTACCATCCACAGGATGGATATGAGGTACACAAACTAGCCACTACCATCCACAGGATGGATATGAGGTACACAAACTAGCCACTACCATCCACAGGATGGATATGAGGTACACAAACTAGCCACTACCATCCACAGGATGGATATGAGGTGCACAATAAACTAGCCACTACCATCCACAGGATGGATATGAGGTGCACAAACTAGCCACTACCATCCACAGGATGGATATGAAGTGCACAATAAACTAGCCACTACCATCCACAGGATGGATATGAGGTGCACAATAAACTAGCCACTACCATCCACAGGATGGATATGAAGTGCACAATAAACTAGCCACTACCATCCACAGGATGGATATGAAGTGCACAATAAACTAGCCACTACCATCCACAGGATGGATATGAAGTGCACAATAAACTAGCCACTACCATCCACAGGATGGATATGAAGTGCACAATAAACTAGCCACTACCATCCACAGGATGGATATGAGGTGCACAAACTAGCCACTACCATCCATAGGATGGATATGAAGTGCACAATAAACTAGCCACTACCATCCACAGGATGGATATGAAGTGCACAATAAACTAGCCACTACCATCCACAGGATGGATATGAGGTACACAAACTAGCCACTACCATCCACAGGATGGATATGAGGTGCACAAACTAGCCACTACCATCCACAGGATGGATATGAGGTGCACAATAAACTAGCCACTACCATCCACAGGATGGATATGAGGTGCACAAACTAGCCACTACCATCCACAGGATGGATATGAGGTGCACAATAAACTAGCCACTACCATCCACAGGATGGATATGAGGTACACAAACTAGCCACTACCATCCACAGGATGGATATGAGGTACACAAACCAGCCACTACCATCCACAGGATGGATATGAGGTACACAAACTAGCCACTACCATCCACAGGATGGATATGAGGTACACAAACTAGCCACTACCATCCACAGGATGGATATGAGGTACACAAACTAGCCACTACCATCCACAGGATGGATATGAGGTACACAATAAACTAGCCACTACCATCCACAGGATGGATATGAGGTACACAATAAACTAGCCACTACCATCCACAGGATGGATATGAGGTACACAATAAACTAGCCACTACCATCCACAGGATGGATATGAGGTACACAAAAAACTAGCCACTACCATCCACAGGATGGATATGAGGTACACAATAAACTAGCCACTACCATCCACAGGATGGATATGAGGTACACAAACCAGCCACTACCATCCACAGGATGGATATGAGGTGCACAAACTAGCCACTACCATCCACAGGATGGATATGAGGTACACAAACTAGCCACTACCATCCACAGGATGGATATGAGGTACACAAACTAGCCACTACCATCCACAGGATGGATATGAGGTACACAATAAACTAGCCACTACCATCCACAGGATGGATATGAGGTACACAAAAAACTAGCCACTACCATCCACAGGATGGATATGAGGTACACAATAAACTAGCCACTACCATCCACAGGATGGATATGAGGTACACAATAAACTAGCCACTACCATCCACAGGATGGATATGAGGTACACAATAAACTAGCCACTACCGTCCACAGGATGGATATGAGGTACACAATAAACTAGCCACTACCATCCACAGGATGGATATGAGGTACACAATAAACTAGCCACTACCATCCACAGGATGGATATGAGGTACACAAACTAGCCACTACCATCCACAGGATGGATATGAGGTACACAAACCAGCCACTACCATCCACAGGATGGATATGAGGTGCACAAACTAGCCACTACCATCCACAGGATGGATATGAGGTACACAAACTAGCCACTACCATCCACAGGATGGATATGAGGTACACAAACTAGCCACTACCATCCACAGGATGGATATGAGGTACACAATAAACTAGCCACTACCATCCACAGGATGGATATGAGGTACACAATAAACTAGCCACTACCATCCACAGGATGGATATGAGGTACACAATAAACTAGCCACTACCATCCACAGGATGGATATGAGGTACACAAAAAACTAGCCACTACCATCCACAGGATGGATATGAGGTACACAATAAACTAGCCACTACCATCCACAGGATGGATATGAGGTACACAAACCAGCCACTACCATCCACAGGATGGATATGAGGTGCACAAACTAGCCACTACCATCCACAGGATGGATATGAGGTACACAAACTAGCCACTACCATCCACAGGATGGATATGAGGTACACAAACTAGCCACTACCATCCACAGGATGGATATGAGGTACACAATAAACTAGCCACTACCATCCACAGGATGGATATGAGGTACACAAAAAACTAGCCACTACCATCCACAGGATGGATATGAGGTACACAATAAACTAGCCACTACCATCCACAGGATGGATATGAGGTACACAATAAACTAGCCACTACCATCCACAGGATGGATATGAGGTACACAATAAACTAGCCACTACCATCCACAGGATGGATATGAGGTACACAATAAACTAGCCACTACCGTCCACAGGATGGATATGAGGTACACAATAAACTAGCCACTACCATCCACAGGATGGATATGAGGTACACAATAAACTAGCCACTACCATCCACAGGATGGATATGAGGTACACAAACCAGCCACTACCATCCACAGGATGGATATGAGGTACACAATAAACTAGCCACTACCATCCACAGGATGGATATGAGGTACACAAACCAGCCACTACCATCCACAGGATGGATATGAGGTACACAATAAACTAGCCACTACCATCCACAGGATGGATATGAGGTACATAAACTAGCCACTACCATCCACAGGATGGATATGAGGTACACAATAAACTAGCCACTACCATCCACAGGATGGATATGAGGTACACAAAAAACTAGCCACTACCATCCACAGGATGGATATGAGGTACACAATAAACTAGCCACTACCATCCACAGGATGGATATGAGGTACACAATAAACTAGCCACTACCATCCACAGGATGGATATGAGGTACACAAAAAACTAGCCACTACCATCCACAGGATGGATATGAGGTACACAAAAAACTAGCCACTACTATCCACAGGATGGATATGAGGTACACAAAAAACTAGCCACTACCATCCACAGGAAGGATATGAGGTACACAAAAAACTAGCCACTACCATCCACAGGATGGATATGAGGTACACAAAAAAACTAGCCACTACCATCCACAGGATGGATATAAGGTACACAAAAAACTAGCCACTACCATCCACAGGATGGATATGAGGTACACAATAAACTAGCCACTACCATCCACAGGATGGATATGAGGTACACAAACTAGCCACTACCATCCACAGGATGGATATGAGGTGCACAATAAACTAGCCACTACCGTCCACAGGATGGATATGAGGTACACAAACTAGCCACTACCATCCACAGGATGGATATGAGGTGCACAAACTAGCCACTACCATCCACAGGATGGATATGAGGTACAGAAACTAGCCACTACCATCCACATGATGGATATGAGGTGCACAATAAACTAGCCACTACCGTCCACAGGATGGATATGAGGTATACAATAAACTAGCCACTACCATCCACAGGATGGATATGAGGTACACAATAAACTAGCCACTACCATCCACAGGATGGATATGAGGTACACAAACTAGCCACTACCATCCACAGGATGGATATGAGGTACACAATAAACTAGCCTCTACCATCCACAGGATGGATATGAGGTACACAAAAAACTAGCCACTACCATCCACAGGATGGATATGAGGTACACAAAAAACTAGCCACTACTATCCACAGGATGGATATGAGGTACACAAAAAACTAGCCACTACCATCCACAGGATGGATATGAGGTACACAAAAAACTAGCCACTACCATCCACAGGATGGATATGAGGTACACAATAAACTAGCCACTACCATCCACAGGATGGATATGAGGTTCACAATAAACTAGCCACTACCATCCACAGGATGGATATGAGGTGCACAATAAACTAGCCACTACCGTCCACAGGATGGATAGGAGGTACACAATAAACTAGCCACTACCATCCACAGGATGGATATGAGGTACACAAAAAACTAGCCACTACCATCCACAGGATGGATATGAGGTACACAAACTAGCCACTACCATCCACAGGATGGATATGAGGTACACAAACTAGCCACTACCATCCACAGGATGGATATGAGGTACACAAAAAACTAGCCACTACCATCCACAGGATGGATATGAGGTACACAAAAATACTAGCCACTACCATCCACAGGATTGATATGAGGTACACAAAAAACTAGCCACTACCAACCACAGGATGGATATGAGGTACACAATAAACTAGCCACTACCATCCACAGGATGGATATGAGGTACACAATAAACTAGCCACTACCATCCACAGGATGGATATGAGGTACACAAACTAGCCACTACCATCCACAGGATGGATATGAGGTACACAAAAAACTAGCCACTACCATCCACAGGATGGATATGAGGTACACAATAAACTAGCCACTACCATCCACAGGATGGATATGAGGTACACAATAAACTAGCCACTACCATCCACAGGATGGATATGAGGTACACAAAAAACTAGCCACTACCATCCACAGGATGGGTATGAGGTACACAATAAACTAGCCACTACCATCCACAGGATGGATATGAGGTACACAAAAAACTAGCCACTACCATCCACAGGATGGATATGAGGTACACAATAAACTAGCCACTACCATCCACAGGATGGATATGAGGTACACAAACTAGCCACTACCATCCACAGGATGGATATGAGGTACACAATAAACTAGCCACTACCATCCACAGGATGGATATGAGGTACACAATAAACTAGCCACTACCATCCACAGGATGGATATAAGGTACACAATAAACTAGCCACTACCATCCACAGGATGGATATGAGGTACACAATAAACTAGCCACTACCATCCACAGGATGGATATGAGGTACACAATAAACTAGCCACTACCATCCACAGGATGGATATGAGGTGCACAAACTAGCCACTACCATCCACAGGATGGATATGAGGTGCACAAACTAGCCACTACCATCCACAGTATGGATATGAGGTACACAAACTAGCCACTACCATCCACAGGATGGATATGAGGTACACAATAAACTAGCCACTACCATCCACAGGATGGATATGAGGTACACAATAAACTAGCCACTACCATCCACAGGATGGATATGAGGTACACAAACTAGCCACTACCATCCACAGGATGGATATGAGGTACACAATAAACTAGCCACTACCATCCACAGGATGGATATGAGGTACACAATAAACTAGCCACTACCATCCACAGTATGGATATGAGGTACACAAACTAGCCACTACCATCCACAGGATGGATATGAGGTACACAATAAACTAGCCACTACCATCCACAGGATGGATATGAGGTACACAATAAACTAGCCACTACCATCCACAGGATGGATATGAGGTACACAAACTAGCCACTACCATCCACAGGATGGATATGAGGTACACAATAAACTAGCCACTACCATCCACAGGATGGATATGAGGTACACAATAAACTAGCCACTACCATCCACAGGATGGATATGAGGTGCACAAACTAGCCACTACCATCCACAGGATGGATATGAGGTACACAAACTAGCCACTTCGGTAGCAAGATATGAAAATCTAAGTATTTTATTTATGAATTTGTCGGTATTATATACCATTCTCAACATATCTTCCGTAATCCTGTCCGGCGGTAACTGTGCCGTTGAACAGGAAGTAAAACAAGTATCTAAATGCTTTTTATCAGTAGTTAATCCTATTTTGGCATTACCATGGCTGGAAATTCCACTTCACTTAAGAGAAAACAAAGAAGCATCGCTCAGCAGTCTCCTCAGATCTTATATACTGGGCGGAAACGACACGCTAAGTGTTCGAGGCTTGGAACTCGTTTGCTCTCTTCTAAAGGTTTTTGTTTTGATAAGAACTGAGTTGGGGGAGAGTGCTGAGAGTGAAGGAAGAGGGCAATTAAAGCAAAGCTGTAACTTGTATCAAGTACTTCCCCCTCGAGAGGTTTATCTAATAAGAGGTTAATTATGTTGACGATCTAAGTGGAGTTTTATAACGTTCTCTGAGGTGCGGTTAAGTATGGCGGCGGCTCCGCACACTCCACGGCTAATTATTTTTCTTTCCAAAGAATTTAGAGCTCTGAAAACATTAGAATAGTGTACTGTGGTATCAGGAACGATGATAAGCACATTTACTGAGTAGATCAATAACCATTTATTAAAACATTTATATAGATAAGAATATTTAATGGGAAATTTGCGATGTAAACAAACTGATGGTCACAGCCAGGATTAGGCTTGGCTAGAAGTGGAAACATAAACACATATGCAGTTTAATGTGATCCTTTATTGACAACGTTTCGCCCACACAGTGGGCTTTTTCAAGTCACAAACAGATCTGTTTGTGACTTGAGAAAGCCCATTGTGTGGACGAAACGTTGTCAATAAAGGGCACAATACCGTGACTGGAACGATACACAAATAACATTGACAAAGTCACACTGACTTTGTCAATGTGACTTTGTCAATGGTCCAAGTCGGACCGAAACGTCGTCGTAAGCTTCTCTCTTTTATGTGCGGGTTATTTGTGTAACATTAAACTGCATGTGTTTATGTTTCCATTGTGTCGGTATTTTATACCATTTATTTCCATCTTGGCTAGAAGTATTTATGTACTTATGTCAGTCTGACAGAGGTACTTTTGAACATCAAAATGGTATACAATACCGACAGGTTGTTAGGTAAGACACATATGCAACAGTTAGACAACTTTATTCCGAAACGTTTCGCCTACATAGTAGGCTTCTTCAGTCGAATACAGAAAGTAGGCAGGAACAGTAGAGATGTGAAGACGATGTAATCAGTCCATCACCCTTAAAGTCGTAGAATTTGAGGTTGTTCCTGACTATGGAACTGAACTTCTCCAGGCCGAGGGACTGACAACCTCAAATTCTGCGACTTTAAGGGTGATGGACTGATTACATCGTCTTCACATCTCTACAGAGGTACTTTTAACTATCTGTGTGTCTGTCAGAGTGAGACACAAGATACCTTATTACTGAAAATAAGATACGAGCTATCCTGAACACGTAGATATATCTATACTGATATATTCCCGTTATCCCTTTTATGCCCAGGTTCACTGCTCTGTTGGGTATATACCAACTTACAAAATTATTTGCCCAGCCCCTTTTCAATTCTAAGCCTATTAACTCGTGTACAAGGACCTGCCTTGTATGGGCCAGTAGGCCTTCTGCAGTGTTCCTCCATTCTTATGTTCTTATAACGTAAACTTGAAGCTACCCAAAGTTTTAGCTTCAATAACAGTACCAGGCAGACTGCTCCACTTATTAAGAGACATGTACAGCAGTCGTGTATCTTGATGAAACGTTTCGCCCACACAAAATGATTCTTCAGTCAAATACAGAGAAAGCTGAACTCGTCTCCAGGCTGAGGGACTGATCACCTCAAACACTAGTTCTCCAAGGTTGTTAGGTAAGACACATATGCAACAGTTAGGTATCTTTATTGTTGCATATGTGTCTTACCTAACAACCTGTCAGTATTTTATACCATTTTAATGTTCAATCTCCAAGGTTGGACTAATTACATCTGTTTTTTCACTACCACATCTGCTCCCCCTGTATTTGATCTCTTTCTTGGAGGGATATCCCAAGGATCTTATTTAAATCTCCTTTATTTGACTCAGGAAATCGTAATGATACGATTGCAAACAAACCATACCATGGGCGGGATTTGAACGGGATTTGGCTAACGCGACGGTCTGGAGTTTTGAGACTCTCTGACCTCGGGTTCAAATCCCACCCGTGGTATGGTTTATCTCCTTTATTTATCTTTATCTTCCACTTGTGCATTTTATTCCCGTCTCCCAACATTCTGAGTCTTGTGCAAGACAGGTATACAATACCGACAAGATAAAAGTTAAGATACTTGTGCAACATCTGGGTATCTTTATTGTTAGGTAAGACACATATGCAACAGTTAGGTATCTTTATTTCGAAACGTTTCGCCTACACAGTAGGCTTCTTCAGTCGAGGAAATGGTATGGTGATACCGACAAGATGTGGAAAAAGACACTTATGTACAGTTCAGGACATTTATTAAAGGAAACTGAAGAAGCCACTCGTGGCGAAACGTTTCCTTTAATAAATGTCCTGCACTGTACATAAGTGTCTTTTTCCACTTCTTCAGTCGAGTACAGAAAAGTTGATAGAAGCAGAAGATACTTGAAGACTATGGAACAATGCTCTTCTCCAGACTGAGGGACTGACCACCTCAAAACTTTAAGGGTGATGGACTGATTACATCGTCTTCAAGTATCTTCTGCTTCTATCAACTTTTCTGTACTCGACTGAAGAAGCCTACTGTGTAGGCGAAACGTTTCGAAATAAAGATACCTAACTGTTGCATGTGTGTCTTACCTAACAACCTGTCGGTATTTTATACCACTTTAATGGGTATCTTTATTGTAGACGTTTCGCCCTCCAGTGGCTTTATCAATACAAATTCTTGGACATAATTAGAAAACAGAAGAATTATATACAAAATATGAGGTAATCAGTCCCTCAGCCTTGGAGGTGGTGTTTACAACACCGTGGTTGTAGAGATTCTCTACAGAATCTCTACAACCACGGTGTTGATAAATTAGACACATGTGCAACTCTTGGGTATCTTTATTGTGGAAACGTTTCGCCACACAGTGGCTTCATCAGTCCGTACGTAGTCCTAGAATCTGTATTGATAAAGCCACTGGATGGCGAAACGTCTACAATAAAGATTTCCAGATGTTGCACATGTGTCTTAACTGTCATATTGTCGGTATTTTATACCTTTCTTGCACTACGTACGGACTGATGAAGCCACTGTGTGGCGAAACGTTTCCTCAATAAAGATACCCAAGAGTTGCACATGTGTCTAATTTATCAACACCGTGGTTGTAGAGATTCTGTAGAGAATCTCTACAACCACGGTGTTGTAGATGAATGGTTCAGAGAACCGACATGTTGATAAATTAGACACATGTGCAACTCTTGGGTATCTTTATTGAGGAAACGTTTCGCCACACAGTGGCTTCATCAGTCCATACAAAGGAGAATCTTGAAGAACAGGAGGAGAATGAGGTAATCAGTCCCTCAACCTTGAGTCGATGTGGTCAGATTGATGGACTGACCACATCGACTCAAGGTTGAGGGACTGATTACCTCATCTTCTGTTTTCTAATTATGTCCAAGAATTTGTATTGATAAAGCCACTGGAGGGCGAAACGTTTACAATAAAGATAACCAGACGTTGCACAAGTGTCTTAACTTTCATTCTGTGTCTTACAAGATAACGTAGGTTAAGGGATTTCGATCTTGCTTTCGTATGGAAGATTTCTTTGCTGTGGATTTTCTGATTTTTATCTGAATATTCTCTAATTAAATTATATGTTGAGTTATGATGTTATAGTGCTATAATGGTGTTATCACAGGGTGTGTTATATTGATGGTGTTATCACAGGGTGTGTTATGTTGGTGTTATCACAGGGTGTGTGTTATATTGATGGTGTTATCACAGGGTGTGTTATGTTGGTGTTATCACAGGGTGTGTGTTATATTGATGGTGTTATCACAGGGTGTGTTATGTTGGTGTTATCACAGGGTGTGTGTTATACTGGTGTTATCATAGGGTGTGTGTTATATTGATGGTGTTATCATAGGGTGTGTGTTATATTGATGGTGTTATCATAGGGTGTGTGTTATATTGATGGTGTTATCATAGGGTGTGTGTTATATTGATGGTGTTATCATAGGGTGTGTGTTATATTGATGGTGTTATCATAGGGTGTGTGTTATATTGATGGTGTTATCATAGGGTGTGTGTTATATTGATGGTGTTATCATAGGGTGTGTGTTATATTGATGGTGTTATCATAGGGTGTGTGTTATATTGATGGTGTTATCACAGGGTGTGTGTTATATTGATGGTGTTATCACGGGGTGTGTGTTATATTGATGGTGTTATCATAGGGTGTGTGTTATATTGATGGTGTTATCATAGGGTGTGTGTTATATTGATGGTGTTATCATAGGGTGTGTGTTATATTGATGGTGTTATCATAGGGTGTGTGTTATATTGATGGTGTTATCACGGGGTGTGTGTTATATTGATGGTGTTATCACAGGGTGTGTGTTATATTGAAGGTGTTATCACAGGGTGTGTGTTATATTGATGGTGTTATCACAGGGTGTGTGTTATATTGATGGTGTTATCACAGGGTGTGTGTTATATTGATGGTGTTATCACAGGGTGTGTGTTATATTGATGGTGTTATCACAGGGTGTGTGTTATATTGATGGTGTTATCACAGGGTGTGTGTTATATTGATGGTGTTATCACAGGGTGTGTGTTATATTGATGGTGTTATCACAGGGTGTGTGTTATATTGATGGTGTTATCACAGGGTGTGTGTTATATTGATGGTGTTATCACAGGGTGTGTGTTATATTGATGGTGTTATCACAGGGTGTGTGTTATATTGATGGTGTTATCACAGGGTGTGTGTTATATTGATGGTGTTATCACAGGGTGTGTGTTATATTGATGGTGTTATCACAGGGTGTGTGTTATATTGATGGTGTTATCACGGGGTGTGTGTTATATTGATGGTGTTATCACAGGGTGTGTGTTATATTGATGGTGTTATCACAGGGTATGTGCTATAATAATGGTGGTTAGGTAAGACACATATGCAACAGTTAGACATCTTTATTCCGAAACGTTTCGCCTACACAGTAGGCTTCTTCAGTCGAATACAGAAAGTAGGCAGGAGCAGTAGAGATGTGAAGACGATGTAATCAGTCCATCACCCTTAAAGTCGTAGAATTTGAGGTTGTCAGTCCCTCGGCCTGGAGAAGTTCAGTTCCATAGTCAGGAACTATCTGAAGATCAAGCGACAGTGCGGAGGCTTAAATACTGTCGGAAGGAGAGGTGCAGGGTAGTAGTAGTAGTAGTAGTAGTAGTAGTAGTAGTAGTGAGAGGCAACTGAGAGGTCATGTCCCTCTCAGTGGCATCTTGGTACAGAAAACACCTTGGACAAGCTTTTCAAGTGAGAAGGGTTGGATCTGAGAGGGACATGACCTCTCAGTTGCCTCTCACTACTACTACTACTACTACTACTACTACTACCCTGCACCTCTCCTTCCGACAGTATTTAAGCCTCCGCACTGTCGCTTGATCTTCAGATAGTTCCTGACTATGGAACTGAACTTCTCCAGGCCGAGGGACTGACAACCTCAAATTCTACGACTTTAAGGGTGATGGACTGATTACATCGTCTTCACATCTCTACTGCTCCTGCCTACTTTCTGTATTCGACTGAAGAAGCCTACTGTGTAGGCGAAACGTTTCGGAATAAAGATGTCTAACTGTTGCATATGTGTCTTACCTAACAACCTGTCGGTATTGTATACCATTTTGATGTTCATCTTGTCAGACACTGCAACACGTGGCATCTTGGTACAGAAAACACCTTGGACAAGCTTTTCAAGTGAGAAGGGTTGGATCTGAGAGGGACATGACCTCTCAGTTGCCTCTCACTACTACTACTACTACTACTACTACTACTACCCTGCACCTCTCCTTCCGACAGTATTTAAGCCTCCGCACTGTCGCTTGATCTTCAGATAGTTCCTGACTATGGAACTGAACTTCTCCAGGCCGAGGGACTGACAACCTCAAATTCTACGACTTTAAGGGTGATGGACTGATTACATCGTCTTCACATCTCTACTGCTCCTGCCTACTTTCTGTATTCGACTGAAGAAGCCTACTGTGTAGGCGAAACGTTTCGGAATAAAGATGTCTAACTGTTGCATATGTGTCTTACCTAACAACCTGTCGGTATTGTATACCATTTTTATGTTTATAATAATGGTGTTATCACAGGGTATGTGCTATAATGGTGTTATCACAGGGTATGTGCTATAATAATGGTGTTATCACAGGGTATGTGCTATAATAATGGTGTTATCACAGGGTATGTGCTATAATAATGGTGTTATCACAGGGTATGTGCTATAATGGTGTTATCACAGGGTATGTGCTATAATAATGGTGTTATCACAGGGTATGTGCTATAATAATGGTGTTATCACAGGGTATGTGCTATAATAATGGTGTTATCACAGGGTATGTGCTATAATAATGGTGTTATCACAGGGTATGTGTTATAATGGTGTTATCACAGGGTATGTGTTATAATGGTGTTATCACAGGGTATGTGTTATAATGGTGTTATCACAGGGTATGTGTTATAATGGTGTTATCACAGGGTATGTGTTATAATGGTGTTATCACAGGGTATGTGTTATAATGGTGTTATCACAGGGTATGTGTTATAATGGTGTTATCACAGGGTATGTGCTATAATGGTGTTATCACAGGGTATGTGTTATAATGGTGTTATCACAGGGTATGTGTTATAATGGTGTTATCACAGGGTATGTGTTATAATGGTGTTATCACAGGGTATGTGTTATAATGGTGTTATCACAGGGTATGTGCTATAATGGTGTTATCACAGGGTATGTGTTATAATGGTGTTATCACAGGGTATGTGCTATAATGGTGTTATCACAGGGTATGTGCTATAATGGTGTTATCACAGGGTATGTGCTATAATGGTGTTATCACAGGGTATGTGCTATAATGGTGTTATCACAGGGTATGTGTTATAATGGTGTTATCACAGGGTATGTGTTATAATGGTGTTATCACAGGGTATGTGTTATAATGGTGTTATCACAGGGTATGTGTTATAATGGTGTTATCACAGGGTATGTGCTATAATGGTGTTATCACAGGGTATGTGCTATAATGGTGTTATCACAGGGTATGTGCTATAATGGTGTTATCACAGGGTATGTGCTATAATGGTGTTATCACAGGGTATGTGCTATAATGGTGTTATCACAGGGTATGTGCTATAATGGTGTTATCACAGGGTATGTGCTATAATGGTGTTATCACAGGGTATGTGTTATAATGGTGTTATCACAGGGTATGTGCTATAATGGTGTTATCACAGGGTATGTGCTATAATGGTGTTATCACAGGGTATGTGCTATAATGGTGTTATCACAGGGTATGTGCTATAATGGTGTTATCACAGGGTATGTGTTATAATGGTGTTATCACAGGGTATGTGCTATAATGGTGTTATCACAGGGTATGTGCTATAATGGTGTTATCACAGGGTATCTGGTATAATGAGGTTGTTACCGGATTTATACGATGGTGTTATCAGGCAGCGGTGCCATAACAACTGTTATCACAGGGTCGGCTCACTTCAAGGCTGCTATACTATCAAGGGTGTCATTGTTGGAGGCCATGATAACTCTGATAGCCCATGATAACTGTGATAACCCCGACACTTCCAGTGAGTGTCTGCTGTATAAATAGTCTAGTGACCCTACCCCCCCTTTGCCTTCGATCTTCCCCTTCCCCAACACCCCCCCTCCCCGAAACCCCTTCCTTTCTTCTATCTTAAAAACTCTCTCTCTCTCTCTCTCTCTCTCTCTCTCTCTCTCTCTCTCTCTCTCTCTCTCTCTCTCTCTCTCTCTCTCTCTCTATCTATCTATCTATCTTCTAACTTTTTAACCATCAGACCCCAACCCCCCCTCTATCTCTCACTCAATCCTCCCCTTTTCATCCCCTCATTTTCCTTCCATAATTTCCCCTCATTTTCCTTCCATCATTTCCCCTCATTTTCCATAATTTCCCCTCATTTTCCATCATTCCCCTCATTTTCCATAATTTCCCCTCATTTTCCATCATTTCCCCTCATTTTCCATCATTTCCCCTCATTTTCCATAATTTCCCCTCATTTTCCATAATTTCCCCTCATTTTCCATCATTTCCCCTCATTTTCCATAATTTTCCATCATTCCCCTCATTTTCCATCATTTCCCCTCATTTTCCATAATTTCCCCTCATTTTCCATCATTCCCCTCATTTTCCATCATTTCCCCTCATTTTCCATAATTTCCCCTCATTTTCCATCAATCCCCTCATTTTCCATCATTTCCCCTCATTTTCCATAATTTCCCCTCATTTTCCATCATTCCCCTCATTTTCCATCATTTCCCCTAATTTTCCATAATTTCCCCTCATTTTCCATCATTTCCCCTCATTTTCCATAATTTCCCCTCATTTTCCATCATTCCCCTCATTTTCCATCATTTCCCCTCATTTTCCATAATTTCCCCTCATTTTCCATCATTTCCCCTCATTTTCCATAATTATCCCTCATTTTCCATCATTCCCCTCATTTTCCATAATTTCCCCTCATTTTCCATCATTCCCCTCATTTTCCATCATTTCCCCTCATTTTCCATCATTTCCCCTCATTTTCCATCATTCCCCTCATTTTCCATAATTTCCCCTAATTTTCCATCATTTCCCCTCATTTTCCATAATTTCCCCTCATTTTCCATCATTCCCCTCATTTTCCATAATTTCCCCTAATTTTCCATCATTTCCCCTCATTTTCCATAATTTCCCCTCATTTTCCATCATTCCCCTCATTTTCCATAATTTCCCCTAATTTTCCATCATTTCCCCTCATTTTCCATAATTTCCCCTCATTTTCCATCATTCCCCTCATTTTCCATAATTTCCCCTCATTTTCCATCATTTCCCCTCATTTTCCATAATTTCCCCTCAATCATTCCCCTCATTTTCCCTATATGTACGAGTTGTATTTATTATATTTAAGGCACAAAAATCAAACTATTGCTAAATATAAAATTCTTGAAAATTATTTATATAATTCTTATAATATTCTGAAGAACTTTTTTAAGTTTTATTAATGATAAGGAAAATGGTTCTAAAAACCGACAAGTTGAAGAATGAGACACTTGCGCAACGTTTCGGTATTTTTATTGAGGAAACGTTTCGCCAGCTAGTGAAGTCACCCAGGATGAGGGACTGAGTACCTCAAACGCTTCGTCTTCCACTATTCTCTGTTTTGGACTGAAGAAGACACTGGCTGGCGAAACGTTTCAACGGTAAATATTCCCAAATGTTGAACGAGTGTGTCACTCTTCAGCAATCATGCTAATTCATCCTATAACTGTATACTTTACCTACGATAATAAAGACTCGTCGTCGCTATCACTTTCCTGTAGTCATCTATGTCTTTCATATTGTCGGTATTTTATACCTTTCTTGCACAGTCATCTATGATTACATAAGAACATAAGAACATAAGAATGTAGGAACACTGCAGAAGGCCTACTGGCCCATACGAGGCAGGTCCTTATCAAAACGACATCTACCTAAAGCTACTCAAGAAACAACTCCCGCACCCCCCAACACCAATCAAACCCAGCCCCTCCCACTCATATATTTGTCCAGTCTCTTCTTAAAGCTACCCAAGGTCCTAGCCTCTATCACCTCACTGGGAAGACTGTTCCACGCATCTACAACTCTGTTAGAAAACCAGTACTTACCTATGTCCTTTCTAAATCTAAATTTATCCAACTTAAATCCATTATTCCTTGTTCTTACCTGGTTCGACACCCTCAGTACTTTATTAATGTCTCCCTTGTTTATGCCCATCATCCACTTATACACTTCAATGATATCTCCCCTCATTCTACGCCTCTCCAGAGAGTGGAGATTTAAGGCTTTAAGTCTATCTTCATACGGGAGGTTCCTTACACAGTAAATCATTTTAGTCATTCTTCTCTGTATGTTCTCTAATGAGTCTATGTCCATCCTGTAGTAAGGGGACCAAAACTGAGCAGCATAATCTAAATGAGGCCTCACTAGTGATGTATAGAGCTGTAAAATAACTTTTGGACTTCTGTTACTTATACTTCTTGAGATAAATCCAAGTAATCTGTTGGCCTTGTTGCGCACACTAAGGCACTGCTGTCTTGGCTTTAGATTTCTGCTTACCGTGACTCCCAAGTCTTTTTCACATTCTGTATGATCAAGCTCTACTTCACCTAGATTATAGCTTCGAGGGTTATTTTCATTACCGAGGGCAAGTACCTTACACTTATCCACATTGAACTTCATCTGCCATTTTTCAGACCAAGACATTAATTTGTCCAAATCGTCCTGGAGTTCATTGATATCCTCCTCAGAGTGAATTATACGGCCTATCTTTGTATCATCAGCAAATTTACTCATGTCACTCGTAATCCCTTCATCAAGGTCATTAATGTAAATTATGAACAAGAGAGGGCCTAAAACTGATCCTTGTGGAACGCCACTAGTGACTAATCCCCATTCAGATTTCACTCCGTTAATGGTAACTCTCTGCTTTCTATTGGTAAGCCATGCCTCAATCCATGCTAGAACTTTACCTCCTATACCATGAGCTGCCACTTTTCTTAAGAGTCTCTTGTGAGGTACTCTATCGAAAGCTTTACTAAAATCCAAATAAACAATATCATATTCCTTATCGCTGTCAACTGCCTCAAATGTTCTATTAAAGAACGTCAGTAAGTTTGTCAGGCAGGAACGACCTCTCGTGAATCCATGCTGAGATTCATTTATCAAGTTATGTTCTTCAAGGTGACTTCTGATAATGTCAGCTATAATTGATTCTAATAACTTGCCCACTATAGATGTCAGGCTTATTGGACGGTAATTTGAAGGAGTGGACGTATCCCCTGATTTGAATATAGGAACCACATTGGCCATCTTCCACATCTCTGGCACAACACTGGTAAGGATGGACGCATTGAATACACTCGTTAATGGCTGACTAAGCTCCATCTTGCATTCCTTAAGTACCCTGGAAAACAGCTCATCGGGTCCCGGGGACTTATTTTGTTTCAGTTTGTCTATCTGTTTAATAACCATGTCCCTCGTGACAGTAATATTAGTTAACTTAAATTCATCAGGAACTAAATAATTGTTAATTACTGGAATCTCATTTACATCTTCCTGTGTAAAAACTGACAAAAAATAGTCATTAAATAAGGAACACATTTCCAGTTCATTATCCGTCAGCTGTCCATTCCCAGATTTCAGAGGTCTTACTTTTTTCTTCACCTTCGTCCTATACACTTGAAAGAACCCCTTTGGATTAGTCTTTGATTCATTAGCAACTCTAATTTCATAGTCACGTTTAGCCTTTCTAATCGCCCTTTTTACTTCTCTTTTAAGCTGAACATATTGGTCAGTAAGGTTAACCTCTCCTCTTCTGATGCGCCTATAAATTCCCCTTTTCTCCCCTAATAGATGCTTTAGCCTCCTGTTAACCCATTTGGGATCGTTGTTATTAGACCTAAATTCTCTCTGGGGAATGTATATTCTCTGGGCACTGTGTACATTATTAAGAAAACAATCATAAAAGCAGATCCCTTCATATTCATAAGTATGATTATTGTCAATAAAATCATTAGCTAGATAACCCCAATCAAGATTAGACAGATGTTCCCTAAGTCCATTATAATCGGCAGAACGAAAATCAGGGATTTTTACTGTATTATCATTATTCTTGCATTCCCAATTAATGCTAAAAGTGATGGATTTGTGATCACTTGCGCCAAGCTCTTCAGTGATTTCCAGATTATTCACGAGTGTTTCCTTATTTGACAAGACTAGGTCTAGCAAATTATTACCCCTGGTAGGCTCAGTTACACTCTGTTTCAGAAAACACTCCTGAACTGTTTCCATAAAGTCACTGGACTCTAGATTACCTGTCAAAGAATTCCAGTCAATTTGACTAAAGTTAAAGTCCCCTACTATGACTATGTTACTGTGTCCAGAAGCCCTAACAATTTCGTCCCAAAGAAGTCTCCCTCTATCGTGATCCAAGCCTGGAGGTCTGTATATTACACCTAGAATTAGTTTTTCTTGACCCTCCACGAACTCTACCCAAACAGACTCTGTTACTGCTCCATCTATTTTTATACCTGTTTTAATGCAACAATTAATATTTTCTCGAACATACAATGCAACTCCTCCCCCCTTCCCATTACATCTATCCACATTGAACAACTTAAATCCCTGAATATTACACTCAGCAGTCATATCCCGACTCTTTAAATCATACCACGTTTCAGTTAATGCAATGATATCAAAGTTCCCAGCACATGCTACCAAACGTAGTTCATTAATTTTATTTCTTGCACTTCGACTGTTAGCATAAAATACCATCATATGTTTTTTCTTCTGCACATTTTTCCTATTCATCTTTGTTTTTACACAATTTCTGAAATTATCATTACCCAGAGTTACTCCATGACAGTTACTATTAAGATTCTTAATATCAGAGCATAAGTCAATATATCCATATGCAACAGTTAGACAACTTTATTCCGAAACGTTTCGCCTACACAGTAGGCTTCTTCAGTCGAATACAGAAAGTAGGCAGGAACAGTAGAGATGTGAAGACGATGTAATCAGTCCATCACCCTTAAAGTCGTAGAATTTGAGGTTGTCAGTCCCTCGGCCTGGAGAAGTTCAGTTCCATAGTCAGATAGTCAGATAGTTCCTGACTATGGAACTGAACTTCTCCAGGCCGAGGGACTGACAACCTCAAATTCTACGACTTTAAGGGTGATGGACTGATTACATCGTCTTCACATCTCTACTGTTCCTGCCTACTTTCTGTATTCGACTGAAGAAGCCTACTGTGTAGGCGAAACGTTTCGGAATAAAGTTGTCTAACTGTTGCATATGTGTCTTACCTAACAACCTGTCGGTATTGTATACCATTTTGATGTTCAATATATCCATACTCATTATTAATCATTTCTAAACCCATACCTCTAACTAATCCTAGTTTAAAGTCCTAACAACCCCCTCAACTGAGTTGGCAAGAAAACCCACACCTGCCCTGCCCTGGATAAGTGAACCCCATCCCTGGAATACATGTCATTTCGGCCATAGAAGTTGTCCCAGTTGTCAATGAATGGTACTGCATTATCCTTACAGTGTTTATCCAGCCAACAATTAATACCAATTGCTCTGGACAACCATTCATTACCAACACCTCTTCTTGGCAAAATGCCACATATAACAGGGCGCCCCCCCTTCTTCCTAATTATGTCTATAGCTGTCCTGAACTTTCTAACTAAATCCTCACTTCTACACTTGCCTACATCATTGCCTCCAGCACTGAGGCAAATAATAGGATTGATCCCATTACCATTCATGATGTTGTCAAGCCGGCTAACAATGTCCTCCATCCCAGCCCCAGGAAAGCATACCCTTTGTCTCCTACTCCTGTCCTTCAAGCAGAATGCCCTATCCATGTATCTAACCTGGCTATCCCCAACAACAACAATATTCTTACCTTCCTTGTTGTCGTTCGTCGTGACGATCCCAGTAGTCGACTCACATTCGTCGGGTAGCACCGAGAATGCGTTGGAGGTTTCCACAGGAGTTTCCACGGCAGTCTCTTTCTTCTTCATCGTTTCTGGCTTTCCATTCGTCTTCTTGATCGTCAACTTCGTCGTCCCCTGCTGTCCAGCCACTGACCACGATCCCTTCTTGACCTGAGGACTCGAAACAGGAGGACTACTACGAATCCTCTTGTTTTCCTCGGTCAATCGCCGTATCTCCATCTTCGCTGCCCTGAATTCTTCCTTAAGTTGCTGGTAAAGTTGCTCGATGGAGGGCATCTTGGTTCAGTCCACGGGAGCAAACAAGACACTTCTTCACAGAGTTAAGTATAGGTCAGCACTCAAAGTACAGGTCACCACTCAAGAGCACACAAACAGGTCTTCGAAGCACACAAACAGGTCTTCGAAGCACACAAACAGGTCTTCTTATCCAACTTATCCAACCTAAATTTGAAACTACCCAAAGTCCTAGCCTCAATAACCCAACTAGGTAGACTGTTCCACTCATCAACTACCCTATTTCCAAACCAATACTTTCCTATGTCCTTTCTAAATCTAAACTTATCTAATTTAAATCCATTACTGCGGGTTCTCTCTTGGAGAGATATCCTCAAGACCTTGTTAATATCCCCCCTATTAATACCTATCTTCCACTTATACACTTCGATCAGGTCTCCCCTCATTCTTCGTCTAACAAGTGAATGTAACTTAAGAGTCTTCAATCTTTCTTCATAAGGAAGGTTTCTAATGCTATGTATTAATTTAGTCATCCTACGCTGAATGTTTTCTAACGAATTTATGTCCATTCTGTAATATGGAGACCAGAATTGAGCTGCATAATCTAGGTGAGGCCTTACTAATGATGTATAAAGCTGCAGTATGACCTCTGGACTTCTGTTGCTTACACTTCTTGATATAAATCCCAGTAATCTATTTGCCTTATTACGTACGCTTAGGCATTGCTGTCTTGGTTTAAGGTTGCTGCTTACCATAACCCCCAAGTCCTTTTCGCAATCTGTATGGCTAAGTTCTACATTATTTAACTTATAAGTGCTAGGGTTATAGACACTCCCGAGCTTCAGAACCTTGCATTTATCCACATTGAACTGCATCTGCCACTTTTCTGACCAAGAGTAGAGTTTGTCTAAATCCTCCTGAAGTTCCCTAACATCTACGTTTGAATCAATTATCCTACCTATCTTCGTGTCATCGGCGAATTTGCTCATATCACTAGCAATTCCTTCATCAAGATCATTGATATATATTATAAACAACAACGGGCCCAAGACTGATCCCTGTGGAACGCCACTTGTTACTGATCCCCACTCGGATTTAACCCCATTTATGGACACTCTCTGCTTCCTGTCTGTGAGCCATGATAAGGACCTGCCTCGTATGGGCCAGTAGGCCTTCTGCAGTGTTCCTACATTCTTATGTTCTTATCTGGTTGATGGACTCATCATCTATACTTCACCTACTGCCTCTATTTGACTGATGAAGCCTACTGTACAGACGAAACGTTTCAGTCAATAGTAAACATACCCAACTACTGTACATGCGTCTTACCCTTCAACTCTTAGTTCGTCTAGTACTGTTGAGTGCTGTGGCATTCTGATTTACTAGAGTTAAGGGGATAGTTCGATTACCTCGTCTAGGGAAATCGTTCCATTGAGCTAGACTCTCTCAGGTCGTCAGCTGGGGTGGCATCTGGGTCCTCTTAATATTTTGTTCTCACTGTTTATTAAGTCGGTTTGTGATGAAATACTTATAAAACCACGATACAGATGGGGTTAGACCCCATGGTTTAAGATCACAGTTGATAAATTAGACACATGTGCAACTCTTGGGTATCTTTATTGAGGAAACGTTTCGCCACACAGTGGCTTCATCAGTCCATACACGACCTATGACTGCTACACCTCTCCTGCCAACGGTTTATAAGCTCCTTCTCAGCGCGTATGCCGTATTCTATTCAAGATTGATGGACTGACCACATCGACTCAAGGTTGAGGGACTGATTACCTCATTCTCCTCCTGTTCTTCAAGATTCTCCTTTGTATGGACTGATGAAGCCACTGTGTGGCGAAACGTTTCCTCAATAAAGATACCCAAGAGTTGCACATGTGTCTAATTTATCAACATGTCGGTTCTCTGAACCATTCATCTACAAAAGATCACAGTAAACAGGTGATATCTCAATATTCGTGAGAGAGATTTTAACCATCTAATTGATTTTCAAAAGACCGAGAAAGTTGTATTAAACAGGTCTGTAAATGAAGCTTGATAAAACAACAGTATTAAATTTAATACTAATATAGGTCTAGGGTTATACAAATTAGATTCATTCATAATTAATAAAATTTGGGAAACGTTAAAGCTGTGTTGGACAAGTCCTTGACCATCTCACCCACATCATCATATAGGGACAAGTGAGGTGTCAGATGTGATGAATGGTTTGAAAAACCGACAAGTTGAAGATTGAGACACTTATGCAGCATATGGGAATCTTTATTCAGGAAACGTTTCGCCACACAGTGGCTTCATCAGTCCAATACAAAGAGGAAGGCGTAAAAAGAGGAGGAGAATGAGGTAATCAGTCCCTCAACCTGGAGTCGATGTGTTCAGTCCATCAATCTTGTAGAATGTACAGCATAGGGCCGTAGACGTGGCTTATATACTGTAGTGAGGTGAGGTGAAGCAGGTGGAGGCGGGGTCATAGTGGTACCATCCACTAGTCGAAGTAGGTCTTCGTCCAAAGGTTGAACAAGTGTTGAAGAATTCTTTGTAACAAGATCCCATGATGCTGCAGTGTCTGACAGTTGTATTGGACTGATGAAGCCACTGTGTGGCGAAACGTTTCCTGAATAAAGATTCCCATATGCTGCATAAGTGTCTCAATCTTCATCGAGGTGTCAGATGTTGACTGAGGTTATCTCTGGTTTATAAGCCTTCAGTCCTATTATTTTTTACAGTTCCTTGATAATGTGAGAAATCACGAAATCACTTTCAATTTTAGCATTTTTCACATTGATTTATACGACTGTACACAAGTTAGATGGATCTCACATATACACTTGAGCTGCTGGACTCGTCAGTGATACCTTAGAGTTACACATTAACTCAGAATGCGTCGGATAAAGTGCAATATATCTGGTAAAGTTATTGGGTTTCTTCATTATGGCTTAAGCTTCTCATAGATATTATTACTGAACATTAAAATGGTATAAAATACCGACAGGTTGTTAGGTAAGACACATATGCAACAGTTAGGTATCTTTATTTTGAAACGTTTCGCCTACACAGTAGGCTTCTTCAGTCGAGTACAGAAAAGTTGATAGAAGCCGAAGAGACTTGAAGACGATGTAATCAGTCCATCACCCTTAAAGTTTTGACTTTGGAACAATGCTCTTCTCCAGACTGAGGGACTGACCACCTCAAAACTTTAAGGGTGATGGACTGATTACATCGTCTTCAAGTATCTTCGGCTTCTATCAACTTTTCTGTACTCGACTGAAGAAGCCTACTGTGTAGGCGAAACGTTTCGAAATAAAGATACCTAACTGTTGCATATGTGTCTTACCATATTATTACTGTGTCTAGTTCGTATAGTCCTAAACTTGTGTTCAGATTGCAATCAGTACTTGTTCATGTAACTTTATTGTTATATTTTGTTGTTATATCTTGAGTTACACGTAACAACTTCATTTTTCAATCAAGCAATAGGGTAATTAAAAATTTGGTGAGTACACACACAACATACATATGTATGTTCATTTAAGGAGTGAACATACCACCATGACGACAGCACTGTCTAGCATTACCCATCTTGATGAGAGTAAGACACATGTGCAACATCTGGGTATCTTTATTGTAGACGTTTCGCCATCCAGTGGCTTTATCAATACAAATTCTAGGACATAACTTGAAGACAGTAGAACTATGTACAGAAGATGAGGTAATCAGTCCCTCAACCTAGGAGTAGGTGCGAACAGCACCATAGTCGTGGAGATTCTGAAGCAGAAGAAAGAATCCTGGCGCTTATATAGTAACGTCAGGTGAAGCAGACGAGGGCAAATTCACTGGTAGGCGGGATTCCCCAGTGGAAGTAGGTCCTTCCCAAAGAGATGGGTTAGTAGTAGTAGTAGTTGTCGTGAAGGTTATGCACATGTCCTCAGAATTAAGATTCCATGATGTTGCATGATGGCGAAACGTCTACAATAAAGATACCCAGATGTTGCACATGTGTCTTACTCTCATCTTGTCGGTATTATATACCATTCGTACACAACTTGTCAGACACTGCAACATCATGGAATCTTAATTCTGAGGACATGTACATAACCTTCACGACTACAACAACTACTACTACAACTACTACTACAACTAACCCATCTCTTTGGGAAGGACCTACTTCCACTGGGGAATCCCGCCTACCAGTGAATTTGCCCTCGTCTGCTTCACCTGACGTTACTATATAAGCGCCAGGATTCTTTCTTCTGCTCCTAACCCTACTTACAAATAACCTTGGATCCGCTGACAGGTACCTTCTAAGACAGGTACCATTCTCTGACCCACGTTCGCCTTAGCTTTTTTGGGTTAAGACATGACTCAGTTCTGCACTCCTCTCTAGCTCTAAAGGTCGCAAGTCCCTTACTCCCAGCTCACCCCACCGGAGTCCCAACAGAAGAACCGGAATTTCTCTTTTCAATATCTGTCCCACGATCGCCTTTGCTGCTGGGTTAAGCCCTGGCTCTATTTCTACGACTAAGAACACTCCTCTCCAGCACTATTCTTCGTCTGTCCCGTCTTCCCCGCTCATCCCATTTGGGATCTTACCTGAACTTTCGTTCGTTCGTTCGTTCTTCTGCTTCAGAATCTCCACGACTATGGTGCTGTTCGCACCTACTCCTAGGTTGAGGGACTGATTACCTCATCTTCTGTACATAGTTCTACTGTCTTCAAGTTATGTCCTAGAATTTGTATTGATAAAGCCACTGGATGGCGAAACGTCTACAATAAAGATACCCAGATGTTGCACATGTGTCTTACTCTCATCTTGTCGGTATTATATACCATTCGTACACATTACCCATCTTGACAACACACCACCACAGAGACAGCACATTTCATCTCAAACAGTTGCAATGCTTTGTAGATGAATGGTTCAGAGAACCGACGTGTTGATAATTTATCAACATGTCGGTTCTCTGAACCATTCATCTACAAACCTGTCAGACACTGCAACTTCTTGGGATCTTAATACTTAGGAATTCTTCGCTTGCCTAATTCTTGGGCACGACCTACTTCCACATTGAACAAATGTGACACAACCTATGACTGCTGCACCTCTCCTGCCATACGGTTTATAAGCTCCTTCTCCGCACGTATGCCGTATTCTACTCAAGATTGATGGACTGACCACATCGACTCAAGGTTGAGGGACTGATTACCTCATTCTCCTCCTGTTCTTCAAGTTTCTCCTATGTATGGACTGATGAAGCCACTGTGTGGCGAAACGTTTCCTCAATAAGGATACCCAAGAGTTGCACATGTGTCTAATTTATCAGTTGCAATGCTAATGACTTATCAACTCAATGCTTGCATGTTGCAACATTCGTAAACTACTGTACAAATTACCACGATAAAACTAATAAAAACGAACGGCAAGTCTGTGATAACACTGTCAATAAGGTAGTGATATAAGCACTGGCTCGGTTCCACTTGGATTGGCATACCAAGGTAGCGAGTGTAGGCGAGACTTTAATCTCAAGAGTTTTGTGTAAGGAGCCGACAAGACCCCAGGATCACGTCTTCATTAAGATTCAGATGTAGTGAAGTCCAGGTGTGGTAGTGGTGGGAAGCCAGAGTGGTGATTCCTGGTTCACCGGTTGAATACTCGTCACACAACCGAAAAGATTGGGGGTTTGCCCTGGTGAGTAGTTTCAACAAATCTCCTAACACTGGGTATTCTTGTTCATCTACCTGTAAATAGTTGCCACCCACGTTAAAAGGCTAACATGGGTGGTATCCAAGGTGAGGTAGATAAGACACATAGACAACAGTTAGGCAACTTTATTCCGAAACGTTTCGCCTACACAGTAGGCTTCTTCAGTCGAGTATAGAAGCCTAAATGTTGCCTATGTGTCTTATCTACCAACCTGTTGGTATTGTATAACATTTGATGGTATAAACCTTGGTTAGAAGTGATCAAGGTCCCAGGACCGAAACGTTTTCTAATAAATATGTTATAGTGTTTGCTTACGTGTCTTTCTATAACATTTGATATTCATCCAAGGTGAGGTTATGCTTATAGGTAAATTGCCTTACACCTGCTGCCTTTGTTCACCTACCTAGAAGTAGTAAGTCGGCTATTGTGGGTCGTGTCCTGAGCAGTATCAAAGAATCTAATGGAAATAAGCAATGCTTAGTTATTTTCTTGGACTGTTCTGGGTTATTAGTCATCCAGATTATTAATTCGAAAAATAACAGCCCAACTTCTCTTCTTTCTCTTTCTTCTCTTCACTTATTTCACATTGTTTTATTTATTTATTTATTTAGAAATTTAGCATACATACAGAGGTACAAAAAAAGATACAGGTAAGAGCAGCATGCCAGAGCCACTTGTATGCATAGCATTACGGGCTGGCTTACAATTAACTTAAGATTAACTAAGCAATGATGTCAACTAAACCCATCACTAGTTCAGACAGCAACCACCACCTTAACCAGTTATCACCACCTCAAACTCACTTCTCCACCTCATCTATCACCACCTCAACCACCCACTAACAACACAACAGGGGCTGGATTTGAGAGGGACCTAACCTCTCAACATCTGAGTTCTTACCTCTCCTAGTGGCCTACGTCTCACCTCTTGGCGCTATAAAAAGCTCCATCCTGTCACTTCTTCTCCATATTGTTTCATACTATGGAACAATGCTCTTCTCCAGACTGAGGGACTGACCACCTCAAAACTTTAAGGGTGATGGACTGATTACATCGTCTTCAAGTATCTTCTGCTTCTATCAACTTTTCTGTACTTGACTGAAGAAGCCTACTGTGTAGGCGAAACGTTTCATAATAAAGATACCTAACTGTTGCATATGTGTCTTACCACACAACAAACCATACCACGGGTGAGGGTAGAACTCGCGGTCAGAATCACAGAAGCTCCAGACCGTCGCGTTAGTCATGTAAACACAACCACCAGAGTCTTTCATCAATACAATATATATATAAAGAATCACAAAGGTAGTGTTAGACATCATGGCTATAGCCAAGAAGACGTCAATATCTTGCCGAGGGAATGACCACCTCAAACATAATTCTACCACTTTTTCCTCTTAATTTCGACGGAAGAAGCCTGTGAGCCGGCGAAACGTCTCATCAAAGAATATACTAAACTACTGAAGCAGCATATGGGAATCTTTATTCAGGAAACGTTTCGCCACACAGTGGCTTCATCAGTCCAATACAAAGAGGAAGACGTAAGGAGAGGAGGAGTATGAGGTAATCAGTCCCTCAGCCTGGAGTCGATGTGTTCAGTCCATCACTCTTGTAGAATGTACAAGACTGAACACATCGACTCCATGCTAAGGGACTGATTACCTCATACTCCTCCTCTCCTTACGTCTTCCTCTTTGTATTGGACTGATGAAGCCACTGTGTGGCGAAACGTTTCCTGAATAAAGATTCCCATATGCTGCATAAGTGTCTCAATCTTCAACTTGTCGGTTTTTCAAACCATTCATCACACTAAACTACTGCACATGAGCCTTACTCACCTGTCGATATTATATACTGGTAATAAATGGTATAAAATACCGACACAGTGGAAATATAAACATATATGCAGTATTAAACATTAAAATGGTATAAAATACCGACAGGTTGTTAGGTAAGACACATATGCAACAGTTAGGTATCTTTATTTCGAAACGTTTCGCCTACACAGTAGGCTTCTTCAGTCGAGTACAGAAAAGTTGATAGAAGCAGAAGATACTTGAAGACGATGTAATCAGTCCATCACCCTTGAAAAAGCCCACTGTGTGGGTGAAACGTTGTCAATAAAGGATCACATATGTGTTTATATTTCCATTATATACCATTATGAGATATATATTATGAGGAAGTCAGTGTGACTATATAAATGCACACATCTGTGCCTAACCCAGTAATACTTTATCAACTAGCAAAGCCCAATGTTGTTTCAGAAATGCCAAAATTGAAGCCTAATTTTCAAACACCTTGAAAAGCATCGTACCAATGACACCGACTTTTGCAAATTAAATCGTTCACCAGACTCAGAGACGAAAAACTCTCTCCGTCTCTCCATCATATTCCTCATTAGCAAACCTGGCTGTTCTTTGGTAGTTTCAAAATTAACTTTCACTAATTCATGATTCAACTTTACCGAGGATAAGTCTTGTCTTGAGGAAATGGTATGGTGATACCGACAAGATGTGGAAAAAGACACTTATGTACAGTTCAGGACATTTATTAAAGGAAACGTTTCGCCACGAGTGGCTTCTTCAGTCCTAATACAGAGAAAACTAAGAAAACATTTATATATATAGTGGCAGGAGTCAGGTGAGGTGACGCGTGGGTAGAGGTGGTAGTAGTAGTAGTAGTAATGGAACTAAGGAGGTGAGGCAAGAGAGGGACCTGCTGGCATCAAGTAACACCAGTTCCCAGGATGGGTAATATTCTCTTGCTTACTAATTTTGAAATACTGTAACTACCGGATTTTTGCTTTATAGTGTTACTGACAGAAATTAGTGCAGC
This sequence comes from Cherax quadricarinatus, assembly GCF_038502225.1. NCBI lineage: Eukaryota > Metazoa > Arthropoda > Malacostraca > Decapoda > Parastacidae > Cherax > Cherax quadricarinatus. The sequence goes on from NC_091385.1 coordinate 9,226,785, forward strand.
TTCAATGCATTTTCTCCGTCTTAAGTCGTCTTCTTTAATAACTAGTTTAGCTTCATTGAATTTCATTAGGGGTCCAACATCGTCTCTATGTTGAACACATGCGTTTTTGCGGTCATCATTTCTGTAAGCATTTTTGTGTTCTGCTATTCTAATGTCCAGAGTTCTGACTGTTTCCCCTACATATACTTTGTCACACCCCCCACATGGTATAGTGTAGATTCCTGCACTTGTGCCAGAATCATGCTTGGGTTTTTGTATCAGGTTCCTAATAGTAGTTGAAGAGCTGGTAGATATTTTAGCCAGTTTTCTGTCAAACATTTTTGAAACATTAGTGGCAACGTTGCTGACCGGTAAAACGATGTAACTTGGAGGCTTTTCTTCAATTTGATAGGTGTTGGTCTTGCTGAGGATACGTGTTGCACGTTTCCTGCAGTCACGTATGAAGTATAGGGGAAAGTGCAGTGAACTAAAAGAGTTGGTGATGGTCAGTCGTCAGTGGTCAGTGGTCAGTCGTCACGTGAGGTCACAGACCCTGAGCTGCTTTGGGGATTAGCGTGGACGGTTACAAAGCATGGCTTGCTTCTGCAGTGTTTTAAAAACTGAGGTTGGAGAGTTGAAGGAGGAGGTCTTGCTTCTCCAGGAGGAGATTAGGAGGCTGAAGGTCCACCTCAATGGGTCTGGGAGAGAGTGTGAGGTGGCTGGAGTTGTGGGGAATGAGACTTCTAGCAGTGAGGTGCAGTCTGTCTCTCGCTGTGAGGAGGCTGTAGTTGGGGAGGTAGCAACGGCTACCAGCAGTGAGGTGCAGCCCAGCACCTGCTACAAGTGGCGAGTTGTTCACAGTAATGGGAGGCGCATCGGAGTAAGGAAAGTTAAGAGTGAAGAGCTGAAGGTAGGAAATCGCTTCTCTGTTCTCCAGGATGAATGTACTTCAGTGGCCAGTGAAGGTAAGGGTACTACTGCCCCTGCTAATGAAGGTAAGCGCATTCTTGTGGTTGGTGACTCTCAGGTAAGATATATTGACCGTGCTTTTTGTAATAGGAATAAGAAGATGAGAGATAGAGTGTGCTTCCCTGGAGCTGGTGTTGGGGACATTGTCAACAGGCTGGATAATATCATGTCAGGTAATGGGAACAAGCCCATTATCTGTCTCAGTGCTGGTGGAAATGATATTGGGAAGGGTAGGAGAGAAGAGCTGCTAGATAAGTACAGGTCAGCTATAGATTTCATTAAGTCTAAGGGAGGGATCCCAATCATATGTAGCATCTTGCCTAGAAGGGGAGTAGGAAATGAATGGTTGTCTAGGGCAATTGGTGTAAATTGCTGGCTAGACAGATACTGCAAGGAACTTGCAATCCCATTCATTGACAACTGGAACAACTTTTATGGCAAACATGATATGTATGCAAGGGATGGGGTACATCTCTCTGGGGCAGGGGTGGTAGCACTTGCAGACTCGATTGAGAAGGCCATTGGTGAAATGCCTATGATTTTAAACTGATGGAAGATAGAGGTATGGGTGTGTGTGGGAAACAAGCAGGTTGCAACACTAGGGTTGGAAACAGTAAATGTATAAAAGGCATTCAGCATGAAGTTATAAATAAAGACAATAGAACAGGCCAGCAAACAAAGGGGGACAGCAGAGGGCAGCAAGGGACTAGCTCCCTTAAGGTTTACTATACTAATAGCAGGAGTGTTAGAAATAAGATAGATGAGCTAAGATTAATTGCAAGTGCAGGAAACATAGATATTATTGCTATAACAGAGACCTGGCTCAATCTGAAAGATAGAGAGATGCCCTCTGAATGTCACATACAAGGCTATAAATTATTCCACACTGACAGGGTCAACAGGAAAGGTGGTGGAGTAGCGATGTATGTCAGAGACAATTTAAATTGTTGTGTTAGACAAGATATTAAATTAGAAGCGTCAGCCACTGAATCTGTTTGGTTACAGCTTCTCGAGGGCCGAGAAAAACTAATTTTGGGTGTGATTTACAGGGCCCCAAATCTTGATAGGGAGTGCAGTAAACTTCTATGGGACGAAATTCGTAAGGCATCTACATACGAAAATGTTGTGCTAATGGGAGATTTCAACTATAGACAGATTGACTGGAGCAATTTGACAGGAAATTTAGAGTCGGGTGACTTTCTTGATACGATCCAGGATTGTTTTTTAAAACAGTTTGTGACAGAGCCAACTAGGGGAAATAACCTCCTTGACTTGGTTCTTGCCAGTAGGGAAACACTAATTAATAATCTTGAGGTTAATGATGAGCTTGGGGAGAGTGATCACAAATCACTCAGTTTTAATATATCATGGAATTCCCCTAATAATGGCAATCAAGTCTCCGTCCCTGACTTTCGCTTGGCTGATTTCATAGGACTGAAAAATTACTTAGGTGGGCTGAACTGGAATGACCTGACTAAAGGTCAGGTAGGTGGTGATGGTTGCCGATATGATGCTTTCCAGGGCATAGTTCTAGCTGCTCAGTCAAATTATGTTCCAAATAGGGAAATCAGATCAAACAAAAATGATCCTAAATGGATGAACAATAGATTAAAATATCTGATTGGTCAAAAGAGAGGCATATATAGGCAAATCAAAAGAGGAGAGGCGCAATTAAGAAATCGATATATTCAGTTAAAGAGAGAAATAAAAAAGGGAATTAGAAAAGCAAAAAGAGATTATGAGGTTAAAGTTGCAAAAGAATCGAAGACTAACCCAAAAGGATTCTTTCAGGTATACAGAAGTAAGATCAGGGACAAGATAGGCCCACTCAAAAGTTCCTCGGGTCAGCTCACTGACAGTGATAAGGAAATGTGTAGAATTTTTAACACATACTTCCTCTCAGTTTTTACACAGGAGGATACCAGCGATATTCCAGTAATGATAAATTATGTAGAACAGGACGATAATAAACTGTGCACTATTAGGGTCACAAGTGACATGGTCCTTAGGCAAATAGATAAATTAAAACCTAACAAATCCCCAGGCCCTGATGAACTGTATGCAAGGGTTCTAAAGGAATGTAAAGAGGAGCTTAGCACACCTTTGGCTAATCTTTTCAACATATCACTACAAACTGGCATGGTGCCAGATAAGTGGAAAATGGCAAATGTGATACCTATTTTCAAAACAGGTGACAGGTCCTTAGCTTCGAACTATAGACCAATAAGCCTAACCTCCATAGTGGGAAAATTTATGGAATCAATAATTGCCGAGGCAGTTCGTAGCCATCTTGAAAAGCATAAATTAATCAACGAATCTCAGCATGGTTTTACAAAGGGGCGTTCCTGCCTTACGAATTTATTAAATTTTTTCACTAAGGTATTTGAGGAGGTAGATCATGGTAATGAATATGATATTGTGTATATGGACTTCAGTAAGGCTTTTGACAGGGTCCCACATCAGAGACTATTGAGGAAAATTAAAGCACATGGAATAGGAGAAATTTTTTCCTGGATAGAGGCATGGTTGACAAATAGGCAGCAGAGAGTTTGCATAAATGGGGAGAAATCAGAGTGGGGAAGTGTCACGAGCGGTGTTCCACAGGGGTCAGTGTTGGGCCCCCTGCTGTTCACAATCTACATAAACGACATAGATGAGGGCATAAAGAGCGACATCGGCAAGTTTGCCGATGACACCAAAATAGGCCGTCGAATTCATTCTGACGAGGACATTCGAGCACTCCAGGAAGATTTGAATAGACTGATGCAGTGGTCGGAGAAGTGGCAGATGCAGTTTAATATAGACAAATGCAAAGTTCTAAATGTTGGACAGGACAATAACCATGCCACATATAAACTAAATAATGTAGATCTTAATATTACGGATTGCGAAAAAGATTTAGGAGTTCTGGTTAGCAGTAATCTGAAACCAAGACAACAGTGCATAAGTGTTCGCAATAAAGCTAATAGAATCCTTGGCTTCATATCAAGAAGCATAAATAATAGGAGTCCTCAGGTTGTTCTTCAACTCTATACATCCTTGGTTAGGCCTCATTTAGATTATGCTGCACAGTTTTGGTCACCGTATTACAGAATGGATATAAATTCTCTGGAAAAGGTACAAAGGAGGATGACAAAGATGATCCCATGTATCAGAAACCTTCCCTATGAGGATAGACTAAAGGCCCTGAAACTGCACTCTCTAGAAAGACGTAGAATTAGGGGGGATATGATTGAGGTGTATAAATGGAAGACAGGAATAAATAAAGGGGATGTAAATAGTGTGCTGAAAATATCTAGCCTAGACAGGACTCGCAGCAATGGTTTTAAGTTGGAAAAATTCAGATTCAGGAAGGATATAGGAAAGTACTGGTTTGGTAATAGAGTTGTGGATGAGTGGAACAAACTCCCAAGTACCGTTATAGAGGCCAGAACGTTGTGTAGCTTTAAAAATAGGTTGGATAAATACATGAGTAGATGTGGGTGGGTGTGAGTTAGACCTGATAGCTTGTGCTAACAGGTCGGTTGCCGTGTTCCTCCCTTAAGTCAATGTGACCTGACCTGACTAGGTTGGGTGCTTTGGCTTAAGCCGGTAGGAGACTTGGACCTGCCTCGCATGGGCCAGTAGGCCTTCTGCAGTGTTCCTTCGTTCTTATGTTCTTATGTTCTTATGTTCTTCGAGGAACTGCGGACTGGAAATTCTGTAGGCTCTCAGAAAGAAGCCTGTGTCATGGTGAGAGAAGAAATGTAGAAGATCGTTCTTGTAGGTAGGCTTCCGGTAGACTTTAAAAGAAAGTTTATTTTCCCCTGTGCGTAAGAGAACGTCGAGAAAAGGTAATTGGTTGTCCTTCTCCTCCTCTAGTGTAAATTTAATAGTAGGTTCCAGAGTGTTGATGGTGCTGAGGATGCCCCGTACGTCAAGATTTTTGGGTACAATGACCAAAATATCATCTACATACTGCATCCATGTAACTGAGCGAGGGATGTTACTGAGGATCCTTCTTGATTCCAGGTCCTCCATATATAAATTGGCAAGAACTGCACTAAGGGGGGATCCCATGGCTAGTCCGAAGAGTTGTTTGTACTTCTTGTCCTCGAACCTAAAACAGTTATAACGAACACAAAGTTCGTCAAGGCTCACAAAATCTTGGCGGGGTACAGGTAACTCTGTATCATCTTTAATCACCCTGCGAAGAAGATCAATGGCTTGATCAACTGGGACATTGGTGAATAAGGCAGTCACGTCAAAACTTGCAAGCTTCTTATCACTCATGTCGAGATCCCTGACACGGTTAAGGAGGTCACCCGAATGCTTTAGATGAGCCTGACTGATTGTACCCAGGAGCTTTGACAAATATTTCGCCAAAACTCCTGCTAGACTGTGAGGGGCGCTGCCGATTCCAGATGTAATGGGTCTCATAGGCACATTTGGTTTGTGGGTCTTTGGTAAACCATAAAGTCTAGCTGACTTGGGGTTGGTAGGGATGAGGCGCAAGAGCTTTTTACCTTCTTCTGATTTCCTGAGTATACTGCGGGTCTTACTGAGAAAAGAATCTGTTTCTTTCCTCCATGCATGTTCGGGGATGGAAACGTATGTGTTGGCGTCGTTCAATAAATCTTGCATCTTACTAACGTAGTCTGTACTGTTGAGGATGACCACTCCTCCTTTGTCCGCTGTGGTGATGAGGATATCATTATTGGTAGCTAAGATTTTGAGTGCCTGGATGTAGCGACGAATAATGATATCCTCATCACCACAGCGGACAAAGGAGGAGGAGTGGTCATCCTCAACAGTAGGCTTCTTCAGGCGAAATATTTGTCAAAGCTCCTGGGTACAATCAGTCAGGCTCATCTAAAGCATTCGGGTGACCTCCTTAACCGTATCAGGGATCTCGACATGAGTGATAAGAAGCTTGCAAGTTTTGACGTGACTGCCTTATTCACCAATGTCCCAGTTGATCAAGCCATTGATCTTCTTCGCAGGGTGATTAAAGATGATACAGAGTTACCTGTACCCCGCCAAGATTTTGTGAGCCTTGACGAACTTTGTGTTCGTTATAACTGTTTTAGGTTCGAGGACAAGAAGTACAAACAACTCTTCGGACTAGCCATGGGATTTCCCCTTAGTGCAGTTCTTGCCAATTTATATATGGAGGATCTGGAATCAAGAAGGATCCTCAGTAACATCCCTCGCTCAGTTACATGGATGCGGTACGTAGATATTTTGGTCATTGTACCCAAAAATCTTGACGTACGGGGCATCCTCAGCACCATCAACACTCTGGAACCTACTATTAAATTTACACTAGAGGAGGAGAAGGACAACCAATTACCTTTTCTCGACGTTCTCTTACGCACAGGGGAAAATAAACTTTCTTTTAAAGTCTACCGGAAGCCTACCTACAAGAACGATCTTCTACATTTCTTCTCTCACCATGACACAAGAACTAAAAGAGGGGTAGTTATTGGCTTCTTTCTGAGAGCCTACAGAATTTCCAGTCCACAGTTCCTCGAAGAAGAATGTACATACATCACCAACTCTTTTAGTTCACTGCACTTTCCCCTATACTTCATACATGACTGTAGGAAACGTGCGGCACGTATCCTCAGCAAGACCAACACCTATCAAATTGAAGAAAAGCCTCCAAGTTACATCGTTTTACCGGTCAGCAACGTTGCCACTAATGTTTCAAAAATGTTTGACAGAAAACTGGATAAAATATCTACCAGCTCTTCAACTACTATTAGGAACCTGATACAAAAACCCAAGCATGATTCTGGCACAAGTGCAGGAATCTACACTATACCATGTGGGGGGTGTGACAAAGTATATGTAGGGGAAACAGCCAGAACTCTGGACATTAGAATAGCAGAACACAAAAATGCTTACAGAAATGATGACCGCAAAAACGCATGTGTTCAACATAGAGACGATGTTGGACCCCTAATGAAATTCAATGAAGCTAAACTAGTTATTAAAGAAGACGACTTAAGACGGAGAAAATGCATTGAAGCTGCACTAATTTCTGTCAGTAACACTATAAAGCAAAAATCCGGTAGTTACAGTATTTCAAAATTAGTAAGCAAGAGGATATTACCCATCCTGGGAACTGGTGTTACTTGATGCCAGCAGGTCCCTCTCTAGCCTCACCTCCTTAGTTCCATTACTACTACTACTACTACTACCACCTCTACCCACGCGTCACCTCACCTGACTCCTGCCACTATATATATAAATGTTTTCTTAGTTTTCTCTGTATTAGGACTGAAGAAGCCACTCGTGGCGAAACGTTTCCTTTAATAAATGTCCTGAACTGTACATAAGTGTCTTTTTCCACAAGTCTTGTCTTGCTTCCGGTATCAAATCAATGCAACACAGGGGTATCTTGGTACAGACCTGTAATCAACTTCGACAACTTCTACTTAGTGAGAACGGCTGGACTTGAGAGGGACCTGACCTCCCAACATCTGCGTTCTTACCTCTTCTAGTGACCTACGTCTCACCTCTTGGCGCTATATAAAGCTCCATCCTGTCACTTCATCTCCATATTGTTTCAGACAACGGAACAATGTTCTTCTCCAGACTGAGGGACTGACCACCTCAAAACTTTAAGGGTGACGGACTGATTACATCGTCTTCAAGTCTCTTCTGCTTCTATCAACTTTTCTGTACTCGACTGAAGAAGCCTACTGTGTAGGCGAAACGTTTCGAAATAAAGATGCCTAACTGTTGCATATGTGTCTTACCTAACAGTGTCTTTTTCCACAATGCATTTTCTATTGGCAAGTGATCATAGGGAAGATCAGGGGAACGATCACACTTAAGAACATGAGGAGGAGCACTGCAGCAGGCCTACTGGCCCAAGCTAGGCGAGTCCATCTCAAGCCCAACCCCACTAACAAAACTATCAGCCCAACCAATTTTCAATCCCACTCAAAGATGAACATCAAAATGGTATAAAATACCGACAGGTTGGTAGGTAAGACACAAAGGCAACAGTTAGGCAACTTTATTCCGAAACGTTTCGCCTACACAGTAGGCTTCTTCAGTCGAATACAGAAATGTAAAGTAAAAGGACACAAGTGCAACTAATGTGACATTTATTGTAGCAACGTTTCGCTCTCCAGGAGCTTTATCAAGCCATTACAAACAATACATGGACACAGAGGGTATATAAAGGCTCAGAGTGAGGTGAATACTAGTGAGGTACCATTTCGATGTTCACTAGTGGTAGTAGTAGTAGTAGTAGTGGTAGTGACAAAAGCAATTAATTCGTACATGAGTAAAAGGATATAAAAGCTATTACTTGGGTAACATAAAAATAGGTTGGACAAATATAAACTGGAATGAGGCAGGTTGTTTCAGTGTTCACTCTCTGTGCTTTGTGTAGTATAACAGGAGAGACTATGTGATGGCAGGGTTTACTGTTTTCAGGAGGATTCTTGCTAAGACTTCGGAGATGGTGAAGCTGCCGTTGTTTTGTTTAATTGTATTCGAAACAGCAATCAGTGCTGATTCAAGGCACTTGGGACTACAAAGGTTCATATGCTGCTTAGGAGGCCCGATGATGGCTGGTCTTTAAATCTTGGTATCTTGACCTGGAATAGAAGTCCGGGAAGATACCAAGACCAAAAGAAGCGACAATTCAATCACAATTTTTCCTAAGAGCATACCAGAATCTGCAGTCCTGAGTTTGCTGATTGAAGGAATGTAACCAACACATTCACCAAAGCATTCCACTGAAGTTACGAATTTCCTTCTTTTCATTCAAAAGACTACAAAGAAAAAGAGCGCCTTCAGGTATCGAAATTTCATCGCATCAAGCACCGCTCCAAGCAAAAGGATCCAATTCTTTCCGAACAGGCCAGGCCCTGCACTAAACGAGTCGCCAGTACGTTAACACCAGACTCGCCATCGCTTCTACCACCCTAATTAAAGGATCTAACCAGGAACCACCCAAGCACCGGAATCCAGCTGCAACGCAGGAAGTTTACACTAACACCCTATTGGAGGCTAATGACATGAATCAGCACTGATTGCTGTTTCGAATACAATTAAACAAAACAACGGCAGCTTCACCATCTCCGAAGTCTTAGCAAGAATCCTCCTGAAAACAGTAAACCCTGCCATCACATAGTCTCTCCTGTTATACTACACAAAGCACAGAGAGTGAACACTGAAACAACCTGCCTCATTCCAGTTTATATTTGTCCAACCTATTTTTATGTTACCCAAGTAATAGCTTTTATATCCTTTTACTCATGTACGAATTAATTGCTTTTGTCACTACCACTACTACTACTACTACTACCACTAGTGAACATCGAAATGGTACCTCACTAGTATTCACCTCACTCTGAGCCTTTATATACCCTCTGTGTCCATGTATTGTTTGTAATGGCTTGATAAAGCTCCTGGAGAGCGAAACGTTGCTACAATAAATGTCACATTAGTTGCACTTGTGTCCTTTTACTTTACATATTGTCGGTAATTCTACCAACTTTATTACGAATACAGAAAGTAGGCAGGAACAGTAGAGAAGACGATGTAATCAGTCCATCACCCTTAAAGTCGTAGAATTTGAGGTTGTCAGTCCCTCGGCCTGGAGAGTTCAGTTCCATAGTCAGGAACTATGGAACTGAACTCTCCAGGCTGAGGGACTGACAACCTCAAATTCTACGACTTCAAGGGTGATGGACTGATTACATCATCTTCACATCTCTACTGTTCCTGCCTACTTTCTGTATTCGACTGTAAAGTAAAAGGACACAAGTGCAACTAATGTGACATTTATTGTGGCAACGTTTCGCTCTCCAGGAGCTTTATCAAGCCATTACAAACAATACATGGACACAGAGGGTATATAAAGGCTCAGAGTGAGGTGAATACTAGTGAGGTACCATTTCGATGTTCACTAGTGGTAGTAGTAGTAGTAGTAGTAGTAGTAGTGGTAGTGACAAAAGTAATACAATATGGTAGAGCAATTAATTCGTACATGAGTAAAAGGATATAAAAGCTATTACTTGGGTAACATAAAAATAGGTTGGACAAATATAGACTGGAATGAGGCAGGTTGTTTCAGTGTTCACTCTCTGTGCTTTGTGTAGTATAACAGGAGAGACTATGTGATGGCAGGGTTTACTGTTTTCAGGAGGATTCTTGCTAAGACTTCGGAGATGGTGAAGCTGCCGTTGTTTTGTTTAATTGTATTCGAAACAGCGATCAAGCACCACGAACCAGTCAATGCAGGAGTTTACACTATACCCTGTGGAGGCTGTGACAAGATCTACGTAGGTGAAACAGCAAGAAACCTCGACACCCGCCTCAATGAACACATATACGCATGTAGGAACGACAACTTAAACAACGCCTGTGTACAACACCGAAATTCCACCAATCATCTTATGAAATTCAGAGACGCCCAATTAGTGATAAAAGAAACTAATTTCCGCACACGCAAGTGCCTTGAATCAGCACTGATCGCTGTTTCGAATACAATTAAACAAAACAACGGCAGCTTCACCATCTCCGAAGTCTTAGCAAGAATCCTCCTGAAAACAGTAAACCCTGCCATCACATAGTCTCTCCTGTTATACTACACAAAGCACAGAGAGTGAACACTGAAACAACCTGCCTCATTCCAGTCTATATTTGTCCAACCTATTTTTATGTTACCCAAGTAATAGCTTTTATATCCTTTTACTCATGTACGAATTAATTGCTCTACCATATTGTATTACTTTTGTCACTACCACTACTACTACTACTACTACTACTACTACCACTAGTGAACATCGAAATGGTACCTCACTAGTATTCACCTCACTCTGAGCCTTTATATACCCTCTGTGTCCATGTATTGTTTGTAATGGCTTGATAAAGCTCCTGGAGAGCGAAACGTTGCCACAATAAATGTCACATTAGTTGCACTTGTGTCCTTTTACTTTACATATTGTCGGTAATTCTACCAACTTTATTACACTGTATTCGACTGAAGAAGCCTACTGTGTAGGCGAAACGTTTCGGAATAAAGTTGCCTAACTGTTGCCTTTGTGTCTTACCTACCAACCCCACTCAAAGAGCAAGCCTTGATAACCCTGTTAACTTATGGGCAAGTCCCACTCAAACCCAACCCCTCACTCATGTACAAGTCCCACTCAAACCCAACCCCTCACTCATGTACAAGTCCCACTCAAACCCAACCCCTCACTCATGTACAAGTCCCACTCAAACCCAACCCCTCTCACTCATTATCTTGCCTATCTAACCCCCTTACACAGTTGAAGAATTGAGACACTTATGCAGCATATGGGAATCTTTATTCAAGAAACGTTTCGCCACACAGTGGCTTCATCAGTCCAATACAAAGAGGAAGGCGTAAGGAGAGGAGGAGTATGAGGTAATCAGTCCCTCAGCCTGGAGTCGATGTGTTCAGTCCATCAATCTTGTAGAATGTACAGCATAGGGAGTTCTATTTGATAGGAACAGCACGTGCAACATGCCAGCAACAATAGTGCAGTAAATTAGACTAAGTATGCACTGTAAAAGATGTCACTAAACGTTAAATTATCCCTATGATACCACCACTTACACAGCAACGATGTAAATTCTCAGCAATATAAAATACTCATATACAGACTCCAGTTTCATGAACTACAAGAGTTGCGTTACAGGTTGGCAGTAATTGGTTGTTCTATTAAGATAACTGGCGAGCAGGAACTGTGCAGGATGCTGTAAAGTCTCGACCCACTAGATAATGGTTTATTGACAGTGGGTACACCAGGCAGGGCGAGTGAGGGACAACCAGAACCAAAGACCTAGAAGAGGGCGATATCCTTCCAATAGCCAGCGTGTGAGTGAGAACGAGGTAGAGGTCTAGCTTCTCTCTTACTCACGGGGTTTCCTACCTAGACACATGGAACTCGCGCCTTGGTGAGAATTATGAAAAATACAGGGGACCTCACGTGTCCAGGATCACTCCAGTGAATGCTCCGAAGACTTTTGTGTTCCATGAGTGTCCAGGGCATGCTACTGACGCACGTACTACTCTGTAAGTTGTGTGGAAAGGCTTTTTCCAGCCACAATTCGAAGGATGCTCAGTTGCTAAACGACACACTTTTGCAACACTGGGTATCTTTATTTTGGAAACGTTTCTCCACGCAGTGGCTTCTTCAGTCCAATGTAGAGGAAGAGTTTGAGGTAATCAGTCCCTGAACCTTGAGTCGATGTGTTCATCAATCTTGATAAAAGTGCAGCATATTCACGGAGATGGAACTTATACACCGACGAGGTGAGGTGGAGAAGTGGTAGGTGGCGCAGTGGTAGGTGGCGTCACCAGTGAACAACGGCACTAGTGGAAGTAGGTCATGTCTATACATTAGAAAAGTTGTGAAGAATTCCGTGCATTAAGATCCCAAGATGTTGCTGTGTCTGACAGAATGTAAATAATTTTTTTACAAAACCGACACGTTGATAAATGAGACACTTAGGCAACATCGACTGAAGGCTGAGGGAATGATTACCTCAAACTCCTCTTTTTTTTTTCGTTCGCCACTATGTGGCGAACGTTTCCAGAATACAGATACCCAAATGTTGCAAAAGTGTCTCATTTATCCACATGCTCAGTTGCGCACCCACTGTCATCAGTCGGCGTGTGGTAGATCTTCAGGTAGCAGAAGGTAGTAGCAATCAGTCTCACAGTTCGGGTAAGGACTCGCGTCCACACTGGTAGTCACTTTAGGAGTCGGTGTATTCCGACCCTGTCCACAATGCATTTCACGCTCTCAGCAAAAGGACTTGCCGACGAGCACTCCGACTGTGGTGACATGGTTGGTACCAGCCATCCTAGGTCTACCACCAAGCATCAAAGAATATAAGAATGGAGGAACGCTGCAGAAGGCCTACTGGCCCATACAAGGCAGAAAAAACAAACCATACCACGGGCGGGAATAGAACCCGCGGTGAGAGTCACAAAACTCCAGACCGTCGCGTTAGCCACTGGACCAGCTAGCTATGTCCAATGTCTGGAAACTTCTGAAACAGTTTCAGTATCAGCAGAATCTCAGTTGGACACTTCCCCAGACCAGCCCTACAAAAGTGTTACGCTTCTCATCCTAAACAACAGAGAACAGTTACGAGGACAAAGCCTGGGAACGGTAAGTCTAATCTCTGTTCTAACTCTGGTCGCGATGGCGATAGAAATCAATTAAAAGAACGTAAGTGCAGCTAATGTAACATTTTATTGTGGCAACGTTTTGCTCTCCAGGAGCTCTGTTGAAGAATTGAGACACTTATGCAACACATGGGAATCTTTATTGAAGAAACGTTTCGCCACACAGTGGCTTCATCAGTCCAATACAAAGTAGTGATGAATGGTTTGAAAAACCGACAAGTTGAAGATTGAGACACTTATGCAGCATATGGGAATCTTTATTCAGGAAACGTTTCGCCACACAGTGGCTTCATCAGTCCAATACAAAGAGGAAGGCGTAAGGAGAGGAGGAGAATGAGGTAATCAGTCCCTCAACCTTGATGGACTGAACACATCGACTCCAAGGTTGAGGGACTGATTACCTCATTCTCCTCCTCTCCTTACGCCTTCCTCTTTGTATTGGACTGATGAAGCCACTGTGTGGCGAAACGTTTCCTGAATAAAGATTCCCATATGCTGCATAAGTGTCTCAATCTTCAATACAAAGTAGAAATGGGTAAGTGGAGTAGAAGTTCGAGGTAATCAGTCCCACTGTGATCTCACCTCCTCCTGGTTGGACTCATCTCACCGCAGTATATAAGCCACCTCTCTGGCCCTATGCTGCACTTACTACAAGAGTGATGGACTGAACACATCGATTCCAGGTTGAGGGACTGATTACCTCGAACTTCTACTCCACTTACCCATTTCTACTTTGTATTGGACTGATGAAGCCACTGTGTGGCGAAACGTTTCTTCAATAAAGATTCCCATGTGTTGCATAAGTGTCTCAATTCTTCAACTTGTCGGTTTTCAAAACCATTCATCACAGGAGCTCTGTCAAGCCGAAACGAGCGAAACGTTGCCGCAATAAAATGTCACATTAGTTGCATCTGCGTCCTTTTACCTAACATATTGTCGGTAATTCTATCAACAGTATTACGAAAGTGATCGAGCAGCAGGTGGACCCCTGACGGCAGGTGACTGACTCATGTCACAGCAGCTGTGAGCAAAGTTACGAATGACGTCACTTACTCAACCAACTCCCTCACTCCAATTATAGAATAACAATGGTTATAAATGACCATAATTTTTAAAGGGGAGGAGGGGTAAGCCAGCGGAAGGCCTCGGTCAGATGACCAAAAGCTCCAAAGGCGGGTCATCATCTGACTAAGACCCGCGTCAGGAAACATTTGTCCTGTGTCCTGACGAACCTTACCTAACCTAACCTAACGTGGCCTAACGTGACCTAACGTGGCCTAACGTGACCTAGTAACCTAACTTAAGAAATGTGCTGTAAATCATACGTGAAGAATCTGTTAAAATGGGTTGGGTTGGTTAGGTTTGGCTTGAGAAACAGTGGGTGGCTTAGACCTGTTAATTTTGGCGAGAGTGTAAGACATGAAGGTTATAAATGACCATAATTTTTAAAGGGGTGGACCGGTAAGCCAGCGGAAGGCCTCGGTCAGATGACCAAAAGCTCCAAAGGCGGGTCATCATCTGACTAAGACCCGCGTCAGGAAACACTTGTCCTGTTTCCTGACGAACCTTACCTAACCTAACCTGACTCCAGTTATGGTTGTTAGGTAAGACACATATGCAACAGTTAGGTATCTTTATTATGAAACGTTTCGCCTACACAGTAGGCTTCTTCAGTCAAGTACAAAAAAGTTGATAGAAGCAGAAGATGTGATGAATGGTTTGAAAAACCGACAAGTTGAAGATTGAGACACTTATGCAGCATATGCTGCATAAGTGTCTCAATCTTCAACCAGAAGCAGAAGATACTTGAAGACGATGTAATCAGTCCATCACCCTTAAAGTTTTGAGGTGGTCAGTCCCTCAGTCTGGAGAAGAGCATTGTTCCATAGTATGAAACAATATGGAGATGAAGTGACAGAATGGAGCTTTTATAGCGCCAAGAGGTGAGACGTAGGCCACTAGGAGAGGTAAGAACTCAGATGTTGAAAGGACAGGTCCCTCTCAAATCCAGCCGCTCTCACTAGTGGAAGTTGTCGAAGTTGATTGCAGGTCTGTACCAAGATACCCTTGTGTTGCAGTGTCTGACAGATTGGACATTAAAATGGTATTAAATACCGACAGGTTGTTAGGTAAGACACATATGCAACAGTTAGGTATCTTTATTATGAAACGTTTCGCCTACACAGTAGGCTTCTTCAGTCAAGTACAGAAAAGTTGATAGAAGCAGAAGATACTTGAAGACGATGTAATCAGTCCATCACCCTTAAAGTTTTGAGGTGGTCAGTCCCTCAGTCTGGAGAAGAACATTGTTCCATAGTATGAAACAATATGGAGATGAAGTGACAGAAGGGACCTGACCTTTCAATATCTGAGTTCTTACCTCTCCTAGTGGCCTACGTCTCACCTCTTGGCGCTATAAAAAGCTCCATTCTGTCACTTCATCTCCATATTGTTTCATACTATGGAACAATGCTCTTCTCCAGACTGAGGGACTGACCACCTCAAAACTTTAAGGGTGATGGACTGATTACATCGTCTTCAAGTATCTTCTGCTTCTATCAACTTTTCTGTACTTGACTGAAGAAGCCTACTGTGTAGGCGAAACGTTTCATAATAAAGATACCTAACTGTTGCATATGTGTCTTACCTAACAACCTGTCGGTATTTTATACCATTTTAATGTCCAGTTATGGTGTTTGTGAGTAAAGCTTTAGAAGGAGACCACGTAATAGCTGACAGTGATGCGTGCACAGTCGACGGTGTGACACCATTCTTCCACACTGTACCATATACCTTCCCTTCTCACAAAACTTGAAGGAGGGGGTATTCGTTAAATTAGCCGAGGTTAAACTCAAAGTCAAGCTTTCCAGATTCCAGTCTTCCAGGAAAAAGATGATGTTTCTGGGCCATGTAGTGACTCGGGACGGCATTCAGGATTTCCCTAGACCTATGATGGCAGACAGTTCCCAAGACTAGTTGGATTTCAAAGCACTTTCATTGCCGGTTTCTCTACTGTTGCTGCACCACTGACTTGGCTTCTCAAGAAGGCTGTTCCATTTGAGGAGACTTGTGACCAAGAAACGACATTTGTCACACTTAAGAACAGATTAGCATCACCTCCTGTTTCCAAATTTCCTGACTTCGTGACTTACGAAATTGTAATGACTAACTAACCATGCAAACTAACCATGGTAAGGGGTGGGAACTGAACTCGCGGCGAGTTGTAAAACTTCAGGCCAATAGCTTACACATCACCCCGTCAATCACCCATCAACCACCCACCACCCCGTCAACCACCCATCACCCCGTCAACCACCCATCACCCCCGTCAACCACCCCATCACCCCGTCAATCACCCATCACCCCATTAACCACCCATCACTCCGTCAACCACCCATCACCCCATCAACCACCCATCACCCCGTCAACCACTCTTACGCACTTCAGGTCCAGCAATCACCACACCAACAGGCACCGCCACTAATGACCAGGCGACCCACCACATCAATCCCCACGTCAATGAGGTGACGAGTGTGTTATGTGCAGACACAGAAGTCTGCTGGCCCGGCAGATCACCGCTTTGCTGAACATACCACCTCTCTGCTTGCCTGCCAGCCTTCCTGTCTACTTGTCTGCCTTCCTGTCTGCTTGTCTGCCTTTCTGTCTGCTTGTCTGCCTTTCTGTCTGCTTGTCTGTTTGCCCGTCTGCCTGCCTTCCCTCCATCTTTCTTCGACAGCAGAATAATTGAAGTTTGTTGACATATTAACGTGTGGACCAGCTGTGGACCAGCAGTGTACCGGCAGTGGACCAGCAGTGGACCAGCTGTGGACCAGCTGTGGACCAGCAGTGGACCAGCAGTGGACCAGCTGTGGACCAGCTGTGAACCAGCTGTGGACCAGTAGTGGACCAGCTGTGGATTAGCAGTGGACCAGCTGTGGATCAGCTGTGTACCGGTAGTGTACCAGCAGTGGGCCAGCTGTGGACCAGCAGTGGACCAGCTGTAGATCAGCAGTGGACCAGCTGTATACCGGCAATGTACCAGCAGTGGGCCAGCTGTGAACCAGCAGTGGACCAGCAGTGTACCGGCAGTGTACCAGCAGTGGGCCAGCTGTGTACCTGCAGTGTACCAGCAGTGGGCCAGCTGTGTACCAGCAGTGGGCCAGCTGTGGACCAGCAATGGACAAAATGTGAGGCAGAGGGTAGGAATGTGAACTAGGTGTGGACCGGCAGTGGACCGGGTGTGGACCGTGGATAGACTAAGCCACAAGAATGTCTAAACACTGGCCCGCTCCCACGGTAATTAGTGCTTAACATCCTCCCCATTAACAGGTGTCTACCTGGCGTCTATCTTGTCTAATTGGCTTCTACTTCGCGTCTACCTTGTCTAACTGGCTTCTACTTCGCGTCTACCTTGTCTAACTGGCTTCTACTTCGCGTCTACCTTGTCTAACTGGCTTCTACTTCGCGTCTACCTTGTCTAATTGGCTTCTACTTCGCGTCTACCTTGTCTAATTGGCTTCTACTTCGCGTCTACCTTATCTAATTGGCATCTACTTCGCGTCTACCTTGTCTAACTGGCATCTACGGCTACCTAACGTCTACCTTGTCTAATTGGCTTCTACTTCGCGTCTACCTTGTCTAATTGGCTTCTACTTCGCGTCTACCTTGTCTAATTGGCTTCTACTTCGCGTCTACCTTGTCTAATTGGCTTCTACTTCGCGTCTACCTTGTCTAATTGGCTTCTACTTCGCGTCTACCTTGTCTAATTGGCTTCTACTTCGCGTCTACCTTGTCTAATTGGCTTCTACTTCGCGTCTACCTTGTCTAATTGGCTTCTACTTCGCGTCTACCTTGTCTAATTGGCTTCTACTTCGCGTCTACCTTGTCTAATTGGCTTCTACTTCGCGTCTACCTTGTCTAACTGGCTTCTACTTCGCGTCTACCTTGTCTAATTGGCTTCTACTTCGCGTCTACCTTGTCTAATTGGCTTCTACTTCGCGTCTACCTTGTCTAATTGGCTTCTACTTCGCGTCTACCTTGTCTAATTGGCTTCTACTTCGCGTCTACCTTGTCTAATTGGCTTCTACTTCGCGTCTACCTTGTCTAACTGGCTTCTACTTCGCGTCTACCTTGTCTAATTGGCTTTTACTTCGCGTCTACCTTGTCTAATTGGCTTCTACTTCGCGTCTACCTTGTCTAATTGGCTTCTACTTCGCGTCTACCTTGTCTAATTGGCTTCTACTTCGCGTCTACCTTATCTAATTGGCTTCTACTTCGCGTCTACCTTGTCTAATTGGCTTCTACTTCACGTCTACCTTGTCTAATTGGCTTCTACTTCACGTCTACCTTGTCTAATTGGCTTCTACTTCGCGTCTACCTTGTCTAACTGGCATCTACGGCTACCTAACGTCTACTAGCTATCGTCTACTAACGTCTACTGTATCTACTTGGTATCTAGCTTGTGTCTACTCACCTGTTTACGGATATAGTGAAATATAATAATATCAATAATTATGATAATGATAAAATACTAATAATATTATTAAATTAATACCAATAATAATAATAATAATAATAATAATAATAATAATAATAATAATAATAATAATCAGAAAATATATATTTTTTTCTATATTTTCGCAACATCAATTTATTTACATTTACCGTTTTCTATATTTTAAGTTTACAAAACCCGTTTTCTATATTTTAAGTTTACAAAACCCGTTTTCTATATTTTAAGTTTACAAAACCCGTTTTCTATATTTTAAGTTTACAAAACCCGTTTTCTATATTTTAAGCGAGGCTAATTTAGGCTCAGGTCAAGTTGCCCTAAGATAAGTTAACTTGGGTTTAAGTTGAAATTTAAGTTAACTCCATAAGGACCAAGAAACGTTTAAATATGTACGAATATTAGATACACACAGGTATAGCAGATGTATAGCAAGGTATAGCAGATGTATAGCAAGGTATAGCAGAGGTATAGCAAGGTATAGCAGAGGTATAGCAAGGTATAGCAAGGTATAGCAGAGGTATAGCAAGGCATAGCAGAGGTATAGCAAGGTACAGCAGAGGTATAGCAAGGTATATCAGAGGTATAGCAAGGCATAGCAGAGGTATAGCAAGGTATAGCAAGGTATAGCAGAGGTATAGCAAGGTATAGCAAGGTATAGCAAGGTATAGTAGAGGTATAGCAAGGCATAGCAGAGGTATAGCAAGGTATAGCAGAGGTATAGCAAGGTATAGCAGAGGTATAGCAAGGTATAGCAAGGTATAGCAGAGGTATAGCAAGGTATAGCAAGGTATAGCAGAGGTATAGCAGAGGTATAGCAAGGTATAGCAAGGTATAGCAGAGGTATAGCAAGGTATAGCAGAGGTATAGCAAGGTATAGCAGAGGTATAGCAAGGTATAGCAGAGGTATAGCAGAGGTATAGCAAGGTATAGCAGAGGTATAGCAGAGGTATAGCAAGGTATAGCAGAGGTATAGCAAGGTATAGCGAAGGTATAGCAGAGGTATAGCAAGGTATAGCAAAGTATAGCAAGGTGTAGCAGAGGTATAGCAAAGTATAGCAGGGTATAGCAAGTTATAGCAAAGTATAGCAGGTATAGCAGAGGTATAGCAAAGTATAGCAGAAGTATAGCAAGGTATAGCAGAGGTATAACAAGGTGTAGGAGAGATATAGCAAAGTATAGCAGAGATATAGCAAGGTACAGCAAGGTACAGCAAGGTATAGCAGAGGTATACCTGGAGAAGGTTTCGGGGGTCAGCGCCCCCGCGGGGCGGGGGTGTATGTGTATTTTCTGTATCCAGTACAATACTGAACACAAGATTACGTTGTACTTACTCCTACACTTTATTGTATGAGGTGTGAGTGTGTATATATGTGTATGTATGTTGTGCCTAATAGGCCAAACTCCCTTAAAATTTACTTCTCTAGAAATAATCTTAGATTTATATATATACACACAACTTTATATATATATATATATATATATATATATATATATATATATATATATATATATATATATATATATATATATATATAATTATGTTGCTTCAAATCACACCCACTTATGAAGGAAGGAGCACTGCAGCAGGCCTACTGGCCCATGCTAAGCTAGAATACAATTGGAGTTTGAAAGGAAACCTGAAGTGAGGTGCAGAAGTTGGAGGTTGCGTCATAAGAGGCGGGCCCACTAGTTTTAATTTTAATAGGCGATGTTAGGAACCGGGTCTCGACCCCCGCAAACACAAACCGGTGACAACACACAACAATCACCTCCTTGTGGTGGAGACAATGCAGATTGTGTGACGATTGAGACACTTATGCAGCATATGGGAAGCTTTATTCAGGAAACGTTTCGCCACACAGTGGCTTCATCAGTCCAATACAAAGAGGAAGGCGTAAGGAGAGGAGGAGAATGAGGTAATCAGTCCCTCAGCCTGGAGTCGATGTGTTCAGTCCATCAATCTTGTAGAATGTACCTACATTCTACAAGACTGATGGACTGAACACATCGACTCCAGGTTGAGGGACTGATTACCTCATTCTCCTCCTCTCCTTACGCCTTCCTCTTTGTATTGGACTGATGAAGCCACTGTGTGGCGAAACGTTTCCTGAATAAAGCTTCCCATATGCTGCATAAGTGTCTCAATCTTCAACTCGTCGGTTTTTCAAACCATTCATCACACAGATTGTGTGACAACCAGGCGCCACAACACACCACATAAAGTTGTGAGATCTTATTATGTTACCATGTACACTACCATTATGTATTGTATCCCTCCCATTATGTATTGTATCCCTCCCATCATGTACTGTATCCCTCCCATTACGTATTGTATACCTCTCATCATGTACTGTATCCCTCCCATCATGTATAGTATTTCTCCCATCATGTATTGTATCCCTCCCATCATGTATTGTATCCCTTCCATCATGTATTGCATCCCTCCCATTATGTACTGTATCCCTCCCAGCATGTACTGTATCCCTCCCATTATGTATTGTATCCCTCCCATTATGTATTGTATCCCTCCCATTATGTATTGTATCCCTCCCATTATGTATTGTATCTCTCCCATCATGTATCCCTCCCATTATGTATTGTATCTCTCCCATCATGTATCCCTCCCATCATGTATACATAATCCCTTGCAACGACTGCAAACAATTATACGTGAGCGAGACATCCAGAGACCTCCAAACACGTATTTCAGAACACCAATATACAGGCAGAATGGTGGATTTGTGGAACACGTGTGTGAACACCGAGGCTTCCACAGCCATGTAATCAATTACAGGGAAGACAGGGAACTACAGGGAACTACAGGGAAGACAGGGAACTACAGGGAAGACAGGAAACTATAGGGAAGACAGGGAACTACAGGGAAGACAGGGAACTACAGGTAAGACAGGGAACTACAGGTAAGACAGGGAACTACAGGTAAGACAGGGAACTACAGGTAAGACAGGGAACTACAGGTAAGACAGGGAACTACAGGGAAGACAGGGAACTACAGGGAAGACAGGGAACTACAGGGAAGACAGGGAACTACAGGGAAGACAGGGAACTACAGGGAAGACAGGGAACTACAGGGAAGACAGGGAACTACAGGGAAGACAGGGAACTACAGGGAAGACAGGGAACTACAGGGAAGACAGGGAACTACAGGGAAGACAGGGAACTACAGGGAAGACAGGGAACTACAGGGAAGACAGGGAACTACAGGGAAGACAGGGAACTACAGGGAAGACAGGGAACTACAGGGAAGACAGGGAACTACAGGGAAGACAGTACCGAGGGGCTTGGAATCATCACTCATCTGTCTAATTACAACCACAACGACGGTTTATACAACATAATTGAACTCCTTACAATAGGAATCTTCACTGTTATCCTACAGAACACACTCGCCCGTCCAGTGTAGGTCCAACTCAGATCCCACCTACCCAACACTCTCCACCTGACTACACACTATATATACTCGTGTACTCTTTACCCAGTAATAGTATTGACAGAAATGTGCTTGACAAATTAGACACATGTGCAACACTTGGGTATCTTTAGTGAGGAAACGTTTCGCCACACAGTGACTTCATCAGTCCAATACAAAGGAGAATGGTGAAGAACAGGAGGAGTTTGAAGTAATCAGTCTCTCAGCCTAGAGTCGATGTAATCCGTCCATCAATCTTGAAAATAGAGTGTGTGTGCGAAGAAGTGGCTTATATACAGTAGGCAGGTGAGGTACAGCAGTCATAGGTGGTATCACACTTGATAAATCCAAATGTGTGATGAATGGTTTTGAAAACCGACAAGTTGAAGAATTGAGACACTTATGCAACACATGGGAATCTTTATTGAAGAAACGTTTCGCCACACAGTGGCTTCATCAGTCCTATACAAAGTTGAAATCGGTAAGGAGAGGAGAAGTTTGAGGTAATCAGTCCCTCAACCTGGAATCGATGTGTTCAGTCCATCACTCTTGTAGGGACTGATTACCTCAAACTTCTCCTCTCCTTACCGATTTCTACTTTGTATTGGACTAATGAAGCCACTGTGTGGCGAAACGTTTCCTCACTAGAGATACCTAAGAAATGCACATGTGTCTAATTTGTCAAGCACATGTCTGTCAATAGTTTTTTTTTTTTTTTTTTACTCTCACTGCCCTGCCTCTTATCGGGTAAGTTACGTAGAAATGACAACACATTTCCGGCTGGTACATTTTTCACTGTTCCTTTAATACTCTATTGCCAAATTTGTCCCAGCAAGACTCACGTCAGGAAACAGAAGACAACACCCAATACCGAAGAATCCTGGAATCATCGCTTATCTCTATAACCAACAATTTCAACCAGAACAATGGCTTCTATAACATAGCTGAACCATTGAGACACTTATGCAGCATATGGGAATCTTTATTCAGGAAACGTTTCGCCACACAGTGGCTTCATCAGTCTAATATAAAGAGGAAGGCGTAAGGAGAGGAGGAGTACGACGTAATCAGTCCCTCAGCCTGGAGTCGATGTGTTCAGTCCATCAATCTTGTAGAATGTACAGCATAGGGCCGTAGACGTGGCTTATATACTGTAGTGAGGTGAGGTGAAGCAGGTGGAGGCGGGGTCATAGTGGTACCATCCACTAGTCGAAGTAGATCTTCGTCCAAAGGTTGGACAAGTGTTGAAGAATTCTTTGTAACAAGATCCCATGATGCTGCAGTGTCTGACAGTTGTGATGAATGGTTTGAAAAACCGACAAGTTGAAGATTGAGACACTTATGCAGCATACGGGAATCTTTATTCAGGAAACGTTTCGCCACACAGCATTTCGTACCAAAATCTGTACATTTTTATAGGAATCTCAAGAATTTGAATTACTATAATCGTGAGGAATCGTTAAACCCGTAGGGATTATTGGAGGGGGGGGGTGCTGAGGCCCAATTCAGGGAACTGGAGCACAGATCCAATTCCCTAGATCAAGAGCCCCTCACCATCACCAAGGAACCTACCTCGAGGGGTCAAGAATTCGATTTACGGAACACTTCTTTTCCAAACCTATACCACGGGCGGGGTTTGAACCCGCGATCAGTCTCAAAACTCCAGACCGTCGCGTTAGCCACTGACCGCGGGTTCTAACCCCGCCAATCGTGTCACTACGATTTCGTGAGTCGCTTTCTTTCCTTCTATTAAAAATAATTCTTGGTTATTTTATCGAATTATTTATTAATTATACCTTTAAGGTTTTTTCGTTATTTTGTATCTTATTTTTTTTGTAGTTACTGCTTATAAAGACCTAAAATACGCAATGTCATACCTGGAACTATACAAAACCTCCGCTTATACAGACTCCCTTACCTTCGTGTGTTAGTGTGACTTGTCAATGGTCCAAGCCGGAGCGAACATCGGGTTGTTTGTAGATGGATGGTTCAGAGAACCTACATGTTGATAAATTAGACACATGTGCAACTCTTGGGTATCTTTATTGAGGAAACGTTTCGCCACACAGTGGCTTCATCAGTCCATACAAAGGAGAAACTTGAAGAACAGGAGGAGAATGAGGTAATCAGTCCCTCAACCTTGAGTCGATGTGTTCAGTCCATCAATCTTGAGTAGAATACGGCAGATGAGCGGAGAAGCAGCTTATAAACCGTATGGCAGGAGAGGTGCAGCAGTCATAGGTAGTGTCACATTTGTTCAATGTGGAAGTAGGTCGTGCCCAAGAATTAGGCAAGCGAAGAATTCCTAAGTATTAAGATCCCAAGAAGTTGCAGTGTCTGACAGGTTTGTAGATGATATAGTTGTGTAGTGTGATATAGCTGGAGATTTCGGGGGTCAACGCCCCCCTCAGCCCAGGCCGTGAGCAAGCCTCGACTGGTTAAGGGTTCATTCATAGACGAGTGTCATTCCAGACATTGCTCACTTGTGTGTTACGATTATTTAATTTAGTGTTTATCAGGGGACACTTCAGGCAGTGATTAGTGTTTAAATTGTTAGTGATAGTGGTGACGTGGCGGCGGCAGTGATGATGGCAGTGGCGCCAGGTGGTGGCGGCAGTGATGATAGCTGTGGCGCCAGGTGGCGGGGGCAGTGACAGGATGATGGCAGTGCCACCAGGTGATGGGGCAGTGACAGGATGATGGCACCAGGTGATGGAGGCAGTGACAGGATGATGGCAATGATAGTGACAGGATGGTGGCAATGGCGCCAGGTGGCGGGGGCAGTGACAGGATGATGGCAGTGGCGCCAGGTGGCGGCAGCAGTGACAGGATGATGGCGCCAGGTGGCGGGGGCAGTGACAGGATGATGGCAGTGCCACCAGGTGATGGGGGCAGTGACAGGATGATGGCAGTGATAGTGACAGGATGGTGGCAATGGCGCCAGGTGGCGGCAGCAGTGACAGGATGATGGCAGTGGCGCCAGGTGGCGGCAGCAGTGACAGGATGATGGCAGTGGCACCAGGTGGCGGGGACAGTGACAGGATAATGGCAGTGGCGCCAGGTGGCGGCGGCAGTGACAGGATGGCAATGGCACCAGGTGGCGGGGGCAGTGACAGAACGATGGCAGTGACAAGATGATGTCAGTGGCAGTGACAAGATGATGGCAGTGATAGGATGATGGCAGTGGCAGTGATACGATGATGTCAGTGGTACCAGGTGACGGGGGCAGTGACAGAATGATGGCAGTGACAGGATGATGGCAGTGATAAGATGATGTCAGTGGCAGTGACAAGATGATGGCAGTGATAGGATGATGGCAGTGGCAGTGATACGATGATGTCAGTGGTACCAGGTGACGGGGGCAGTGACAGAATGATGGCAGTGACAGGTTGATGGCAGTGGCGCCAGGTGGCGAGGGCAGTGACAGGATGGTGGCAGTGACACCAGGTGGCGGGGTCAGTGACAGAATGATGGGAGTGGCAGTGACAGGATGATGGGAGTGACAGTGACAGGATGATGACAGTGACAGTGACAGGATGATGGCAGTGGTAGTGACAGGATGATGGCAGTGGCAGTGACAGGATGATGGCAGTGGCAGTGACAGGATGATGGCAGTGGTAGTGACAGGATGATGGCAGTGGCGCCAGGTGGCAGGGGCAGTGACAGGATGATGGCAGTGGTAGTGACAGGATGATGGCAGTGGCGCCAGGTGGCAGGGGCAGTGACAGGATGATGGCAGTGGTAGTGACAGGATGATGGCAGTGATAGTGACAGGATAATGGCAGTGGCACCAGGTGGCGGGGGCAGTGACAGGATGATGGCAGTGACAGGATGATGGCAGCGGCGCCAGGGGTCTTTGTGTAAGGGAAGTGGCAGCGGCGGCGGCGGCGTCAGTGTTCTGTGATGGCACAAGAACCCTTTGTCTTTACTTATCTCTATTCCCCTACCTTCTCTCCCCACTCTCTCCCCTCCATTTTCTTCCCTTGCTCTGCTCCCCTCTCTTCTCTCCCCACGTTCTCCCCTCGTTCTCCCCTCGTTCTCCCGTCGTTCTCTTATTATATTAATGATACTTGTTAATGGTGATAATCATGACGACTAATGATGATTGATACCTGGAGGGTATTTCAGGGTCAACGCCCCCGCGGCCCGGCCCATGACCAGGCCTCGCGGTGGATCAGAACCTGATCAACTAGGCTGTTGCAGGTGACCGCAAGAAACCGGACGTAGGAACCACACCCCGACTGGTCAGGTACTGACTTTAGGCGGCTGTCCAGCGCCTTCTTGAAGACAACCAGGAAGTCTATTGGTAATCCCCCTTATGCTGGGAGGCTGTTGAACAGTCTTGGGCCCCTGACACTTACGTCAATGTACACGACCGTTTTGTGTTCCATGTTCACAACAGATGGAACAATAATTATCATATTGATAATAATAATTGATTTTTGATAATGATTATGACAATGATTATGTGATTAATAATGATTATAATGTTGATTAATGATTATGTTGATTAATAATGATTATAATGTTGATTAATGATTATGTTGATTAATAATGATTATAATGTTGATTAATGATTATGTTGATTAATAATGATTATAATGTTGATTAATGATTATGTTGATTAATAATGATTATAATGTTGATTAATGATTATGTTGATTAATAATGATTATAATGTTGATTAATGATTATAATGTTGATTAATGATTATAATGTTGATTAGTAATGATTGTAATGTTGATTAATAATGATTATAATGTTGATTAATAATGATTATAATGTTGATTAATAATGATTATAATGTTGATTAATGATTATAATGTTGATTAATAATGATTATGTTGATTAATAATGATTGTAATGTTGATTAATGATTATAATGTTGATTAATGATTATAATGTTGATTAATGATTATAATGTTGATTAATGATTATAATGTTGATTAATGATTATAATGTTGATTAATGATTATAATGTTGATTAATGATTATAATGTTGATTAATAATGATTATAATGTTGATTAATGATTATAATGTTGATTAATAATGATTATAATGTTGATTAATAATGATTATAATAAGTACAAGTGATCTTGATTATAATGTTGATTAATAATGATTATAATGCTGATTAATAATGACGATTGTGACTGATGATTATAACTAATTATAACTTCATGATTATCATAATGATTATGATTGATTATTCAATCTTTGGTTTATAAACCTAAACCTGACTTTATCTATGAATTATAAGGGATAACCTACACTTTAGCTTCGTTCAGTTTCGTTAAACCTTCCTAATTTATATCGTTAAACGTGAACTTTCTCCTCTGCTGTCCGTTAAACCTGGTTTTTCTCTCGGTTTATATCAAATTTCGAAATTCTTTGGTTTATTATTTTACCTTTTGTTAACTTCCCCTTTTGTTTGCATAGACAGATTTTTTGTTTACATCAAACAAACTATCTTGTTTACAAACTATCTTGTTTACAAACTATCTTGTTTACACACTATCTTGTTTACACACTGTCTTGTTTACAAACTATCTTGTTTACACACTATCTTGTTCACAAACTATCTTGTTTACACACTATCTTGTTTACACACTGTCTTGTTTACAAACTATCTTGTTTACACACTATCTTGTTCACAAACTATCTTGTTTACACACTATCTTGTTTACACACTATCTTGTTTACACACTATCTTGTTCACAAACTATCTTGTTTACAAACTATCTTGTTTACACACTATCTTGTTTACAAACTATCTTGTTTACACACCATCTTGTTTACACACTATCTTGTTCACAAACTATCTTGTTCACAAACTATCTTGTTTACACACTATCTTGTTTACAAACTATCTTGTTTACAAACTATCTTGTTTACACACTATCTTGTTTACACACTATCTTGTTTACACACTATCTTGTTTACACACTATCTTGTTTACACACTATCTTGTTTACACACTATCTTGTTCACAAACTATCTTGTTCACAAACTATCTTGTTTACACACTATCTTGTTTACACACTATCTTGTTTACACACTATCTTGTTTACACACTATCTTGTTTACACACTATCTTGTTCACAAACTATCTTGTTTACACACTATCTTTTTTACACACTATCTTGTTTACACACTATCTTGTTTACAAACTATCTTGTTTACAAACTATCTTGTTTACACACTATCTTGTTCACAAACTATCTTGTTTACAAACTATCTTGTTCACAAACTATCTTGTTTACACACTATCTTGTTTACAAACTATCTTGTTTACACACTATCTTGTTTACAAACTATCTTGTTCACAAACTATCTTGTTTACAAACTACCTTGTTTACACACTATCTTGTTCACAAACTATCTTGTTTACACACTATCTTGTTTACAAACTATCTTGTTTACAAACTATCTTGTTTACAAACTATCTTGTTTACACACTATCTTGTTTACAAACTATCTTGTTTACACACTATCTTGTTTACAAACTATCTTGTTCACAAACTATCTTGTTTACACACTATCTTGTTTACAATCTTGTTTACAC
This sequence comes from Cherax quadricarinatus, assembly GCF_038502225.1. NCBI lineage: Eukaryota > Metazoa > Arthropoda > Malacostraca > Decapoda > Parastacidae > Cherax > Cherax quadricarinatus. The sequence goes on from NC_091385.1 coordinate 9,255,410, forward strand.
ACTATCTTGTTCACAAACTATCTTGTTTACAAACTATCTTGTTTACACACTATCTTGTTTACAAACTATCTTGTTTACAAACTATCTTGTTTACAAACTATCTTGTTCACAAACTATCTTGTTTACAAACTATCTTGTTTACAAACTATTTTATTTACAAACTATCTTGTTCACAAACTATCTTGTTCACAAACTATCTTGTTTACAAACTATCTTGTTTACAAACTATCTTGTTTACAAACTATCTTGTTCACAAACTATCTTGTTTACAAACTATCTTGTTTACACACCATCTTGTTCACAAACTATCTTGTTTACAAACTATCTTGTTCACAAACTATCTTGTTTACACACTATCTTGTTTACAAACTATCTTGTTTACACACTATCTTGTTTACAATCTTGTTCACAAACTATCTTGTTTACAAACTATCTTTACACACTATCTTGTTCACAAACTATCTTGTTTACACACTATCTTGTTTACAAACTATCTTGTTTACACACTATCTTGTTCACAAACTATCTTGTTTACAAACTATCTTGTTTACAAACTATCTTGTTCACAAACTATCTTGTTTACAAACTGTCTTGTTCACAAAGTATCTTGTTTACACACTATCTTGTTCACAAACTATCTTGTTTACACACTATCTTGTTTACACACTATCTTGTTCACAAACTATCTTGTTTACACACTATCTTGTTTACACACTATCTTGTTCACAAACTATCTTGTTTACACACGTATCTTGTTTACACACTATCTTGTTCACAAACTATCTTGTTTACACACTATCTTGTTTACACACTATCTTGTTCACAAACTATCTTGTTTACACACTATCTTGTTTACACACTATCTTGTTCACAAACTATCTTGTTTACACACTATCTTGTTTACACACTATCTTGTTCACAAACTATCTTGTTTACACACTATCTTGTTTACACACTATCTTGTTCACAAACTATCTTGTTTACAAACTATCTTGTTTACACACTATCTTGTTTACAAACTATCTTGTTTACACACTATCTTGTTTACAAACTATCTTGTTTACAAACTATCTTGTTTACAAACTATCTTGTTTACACACTATCTTGTTTACAAACTATCTTGTTTACAAACTATCTTGTTCACACACTATCTTGTTTACAAACTATCTTGTTCACACACTATCTTGTTTACAAACTATCTTGTTTACATCGTTAAACCAAATTTTCTCTTATATACAACTTTAAACCAAACTGTTGACTCATTTGTTGATGAGTTGTGAGCAGATCAACTTATCAACTTATTTTGAACTGGAGAGAGAGACAGAGACAGAGACAGAGAGAGAGAGAGAGAGAGAGAGAGAGAGAGAGAGAGAGAGAGAGAGAGAGAGAGAGAGAGAGAGAGAGAGAGAGAGAGAGAGAGAGAGAGAGAGAGAGACAGAGAGAGAGAGAGAGAGAGAGAGAGAGACAGAGAGAGAGAGAGAGAGAGAGAGAGAGAGAGACAGAGAGAGAGAGAGAGAGAGAGAGAGAGAGAGAGAGAGAGAGAGAGAGAGACAGAGACAGAGAGACAGGGAGAGAGACAGAGACAGAAAGAGACAGAAAGAGACAGAGAGACAGAGACAGAGACAGAGAGAGACAGAGACAGAGAGACGGAGAGACAGAGAGAGACAGGGAGAGACAGACAGAAAGACAGAGAGAGACAGACAGAAAGACAGAGAGAGAGAGAGAGAGAGAGAGAGAGAGAGAGAGAGAGAGAGAGAGAGAGAGAGAGAGAGAGAGAGAGAGAGAGAGAGAGACGCTAATGGTGTGGTTTATCAATCCCCTTGTTATCACGACCGTAAATGTGCCTCTCTCCCACACCCCTCTCTCTCTCTCCCACCCCCACACACCCCTCTCTCTCTCTCCCACCCCCACACACCCCTCTCTCTCTCTCTCCCACCCCCACACCCCTCTCTCTCTCTCCCACCCCCACACCCCTCTCTCTCTCTCCCACCCCCACACCCCTCTCTTATTACCAACACATATCCGGTGTAATTGTAAGGGTTCCCACAACCTTGTTCACGATAAAGGTCTATGCAGGTCACAATATGAACAAAACAAAGGTCTATGCAGGTCACAATATGAACAAAACAAAGGTCTATGCAGGTCACAATATGAACAAAACAAAGGTCTATGCAGGTCACAATATGAACAAAACAAAGGTCTATGCAGGTCACAATATGAACAAAACAAAGGTCTATGCAGGTCACAATATGAAAACAAAGGTCTATGCAGGTCACAATATGAAAACAAAGGTCTATGCAGGTCACAATATGAAAACAAAGGTCTATGCAGGTCACAATATGAACAAAACAAAGGTCTATGCAGGTCACAATATGAACAAAACAAAGGTCTATGCAGGTCACAATATGAACAAAACAAAGGTCTATGCAGGTCACAATATGAACAAAACAAAGGTCTATGCAGGTCACAATATGAACAAAACAAAGGTCTATGCAGGTCACAATATGAACAAAACAAAGGTCTATGCAGGTCACAATATGAACAAAACAAAGGTCTATGCAGGTCACAATATGAACAAACAAAGGTCTATGCAGGTCACAATATGAAAACAAAGGTCTATGCAGGTCACAATATGAAAACAAAGGTCTATGCAGGTCACAATATGAACAAAACAAAGGTCTATGCAGGTCACAATATGAACAAAACAAAGGTCTATGCAGGTCACAATATGAACAAAACAAAGGTCTATGCAGGTCACAATATGAACAAAACAAAGGTCTATGCAGGTCACAATATGAACAAAACAAAGGTCTATGCAGGTCACAATATGAACAAAACAAAGGTCTATGCAGGTCACAATATGAACAAAACAAAGGTCTATGCAGGTCACAATATGAACAAAACAAAGGTCTATGCAGGTCACAATATGAACAAAACAAAGGTCTATGCAGGTCACAATATGAAAACAAAGGTCTATGCAGGTCACAATATGAACAAAACAAAGGTCTATGCAGGTCACAATATGAACAAAACAAAGGTCTATGCAGGTCACAATATGAACAAAACAAAGGTCTATGCAGGTCACAATATGAACAAAACAAAGGTCTATGCAGGTCACAATATGAACAAAACAAAGGTCTATGCAGGTCACAATATGAACAAAACAAAGGTCTATGCAGGTCACAATATGAACAAAACAAAGGTCTATGCAGGTCACAATATGAACAAAACAAAGGTCTATGCAGGTCACAATATGAACAAAATAAAGGTCTATGCAGGTCACAATATGAACAAAACAAAGGTCTATGCAGGTCACAATATGAACAAAACAAAGGTCTATGCAGGTCACAATATGAACAAAACAAAGGTCTATGCAGGTCTCAATATGAACAAAACAAAGGTCTATGCAGGTCACAATATGAACAAAACAAAGGTCTATGCAGGTCACAATATGAACAAAACAAAGGTCTATGCAGGTCACAATATGAACAACGAAGTCTATGCAGGTCACAATATGAACAACAAAGTCTATGCAGGTCACAATATGAACAGTCTATGCAGGTCACAATATGAACAGTCTATGCAGGTCACAATATGAACAAAACAAAGGTCTATGCAGGTCACAATATGAACAAAACAAAGGTCTATGCAGGTCAATATGAACAAAAAGGTCTATGCAAGTCACAATGAAGGTCTATGCTGGTCACAATATGAACAACAACGTCTATGTAGGTCACAATATGAACAATTATCTCCCACTGTCAAGTTTTCTCACTAAATACATCAACAAGAATGTTTCTCATCAGCAACACAACAAGTCCAGGATGTTTCTCATCAGCAACACAAGTCCAGGATGTTTCTCATCAGCAACACAAGTCCAGGATGTTTCTCATCAGCAACACAAGTCCAGGATGTCTCTCATCAGCAACACAAGTCCAGGATGTTTCTCATCAGCAACACAAGTCCAGGATGTTTCTCATCAGCAACACAAGTCCAGGATGTTTCTCATCAGCAACACAAGTCCAGGATGTTTCTCATCAGCAACACAAGTCCAGGATGTTTCTCATCAGCAACACAAGTCCAGGATGTTTCTCATCAGCAACACAAGTCCAGGATGTTTCTCATCAGCAACACAAGTCCAGGATGTTTCTCATCAGCAACACAAGTCCAGGATGTTTCTCATCAGCAACACAAGTCCAGGATGTTTCTCATCAGCAACACAAGTCCAGGATGTTTCTCATCAGCAACACAAGTCCAGGATGTTTCTCATCAGCAACACAAGTCCAGGATGTTTCTCATCAGCAACACAAGTCCAGGATGTTTCTCATCAGCAACACAAGTCCAGGATGTTTCTCATCACCAACACAACAAGTCCAGGATGTTTCTCATCACCAACACAACAAGTCCAGGATGTTTCTCATAACCAACACAACAAGTCCAGGATGTTTCTCATCACCAACACAACAAGTCCAGGATGTTTCTCATAACCAACACAACAAGTCCAGGATGTTTCTCATCAGCAACACAACAAGTCCAGGATGTTTCTCATCAGCAACACAAGTCCAGGATGTTTCTCATCAGCAACACAAGTCCAGGATGTTTCTCATCAGCAACACAAGTCCAGGATGTTTCTCATCAGCAACACAAGTCCAGGATGTTTCTCATCAGCAACACAAGTCCAGGATGTTTCTCATCAGCAACACAAGTCCAGGATGTTTCTCATCAGTAACACAACACGTCCAGGATGTTTCTCATCACCAACACAACAAGTCCAGGATGTTTCTCATCACCAACACAACAAGTCCAGGATGTTTCTCATCACCAACACAACAAGTCCAGGATGTTTCTCATCACCAACACAAGTCCAGGATGTTTCTCATCACCAACACAACAAGTCCAGGATGTTTCTCATCACCAACACAACAAATCCAGGATGTTTCTCATCACCAACACAACAAGTCCAGGATGTTTCTCATCACCAACACAACAAGTCCAGGATGTTTCTCATCACCAACACAACAAGTCCAGGATGTTTCTCATCACCAATATATCCAGGAAGGTATAACACAAACAATTTAACATTAAATGGGTCAAAAAGATGGACCCAAATTCAAAGCTGACCAGGTCCATCTTTTTGAAACATCCTCTAGTTTAATGTCTCGAGAGGAAAATGTTACCTCGTATATCTGATTAATATTAAAAGTGATATTTGTTGGTTCTCAGGTAATATACATGTTTAATTAATATAATAAATAACGTTTTGTATGTTCTACCTACCTGGAGGGTAGTCTGGGGGGTCAACGCCCCCCGTAGTCCGGTCCGTGACCAGGATGTTACTGTTGGCCGCACGTACACCGACGTACGAAGCACAACCTGGCTGGTCAGGTACTGACTGGAGGTGACTGTCCAGCTCCCCTTGACAACAATCAGCTGGGAGGCAGTTGAACAGTCTTGGCCCACTAACACTCGTGTTATCTTTTAAGTAACGTCTCCTGACAAGACCTTTACGTTCGTAAAAACATTTAAAATCTTTATTTGTTTTTATTCGCCGGTATTCTCCCGGCCCGGGTCTTTTCCAAGTAGTGGTGACCCGGCCTTGGCTCCCTATCTGGGGAGTGTCTCCCATGGGAGGAGGTACAAGTACCTCCTCATCATTGGGACCAAGTGTCCCCAGGCCTAGCCACATTCCCCGCCCTCACGGGGCTCGTAGGGAGAAGCTAGGCCTCTGGTCTGCCATCTACCCCGCCTCAAAGGGGTTCGTGGAGATGGTAGTCTTATGAGCTACAGATGGTAGCAAGCTCAGACCTTTTGTTCTATATTTTTTTTTAAATTTGAAATCTAAAGGGCTCTGGTGGCCTGGTGGTTAACGCTCTCGCTTCACACGGTGAGGGCCTGGGTTCGATTCCCAGCCAGAGTAGAAACATTGGACGTGTTTCTTTCCACCTGTTGTCTATGTTCCCCATCAGTAAAATGGGTACCTGGGTGTTAGTCGACTGGTGTGGGTCGCATCCTGGGACACTGACCTAAGGAGGCCTGGTCACAGACCGGGCCGCGGGGGCGTTGACCCCCGGAACTCTCTCCAGATAAACTCCAGATAACTACAAGAATAATGAATTCAAAACCATATTAAATTTTTTAATGGATAATATAAACACAAATCAACTTTATGTAAATTCCTCAATAATATAAATCTGACAGTGTCAGTAGTAGTATAAAAATCAACAATATTTTTAAGAGAACAAATTCTTAAGACTATAAAAAATATTAGTTTACTTGGAGATTATTATAGATTATTATATCATGTGGCCAAAATATTTCTTAATGGTAAACTATGGAAAATTATTAACAGGGAAGCGTTGAACTGATCTCTCAGTTATTAAGGTCTGGCTTCTAGCTATCTTTCTTTCTCTTTCTCTCTCTCTCTCTCTCTCTCTCTCTCTCTCTCTCTCTCTCTCTCTCTAAAACTTGCAACGCCCTCTTGCCGAATAAGGCAATCGAAAATTTGTGTATGCAATAATTTCGCAAAAATCATTCTGAACCTAAAGAAAAAAATATATTTCATTGTGTTTGTTTAAGCTAAATTAAATTGTGCTTGTTATAATAATGTCAGGTAAGTTTCCTAAGGTTCTTTTGGTACAAAATTATTAATTTTTACATTAACATAAATGAAAAAATATATCTTTAAACATATAAGAGAAAATTTTAGAAAGGACTTAATTTTAAATGAGTTCTTGATAACTGACCAATTTTACCTATTCGGCACGACTAATATATATATATATATATATATATATATATATATATATATATATATATATATATCTATATATATATATTTTTAAGAAGGCAGCCATCAAATTCAAAATCATTTAAGAGAAGCTGGTAAAGTTCTGCCAGCGGCGCTCTAGACCACTCGGCCACAAATGCCACATAAGCTGGGCAGTCTGGTTTACAAGTTATGTTTCTTACCCAGCCCGGGCACATCAGTGAGCCTTAAGTATAGTTCCAAGCTATTTCAACCCCGTCCTGTATGTTCTGACATCACAAGGGATTTTGATGTCAATTTACCTCGCAGAAACAAGCGGATATAGACTGCAGTCACCAATAATCGAAGTCACCTTATATCGACTACCAACTGCTTCGTTCAAATACAGGTGAATAAAACAAGACAGAAATGGCAGTTTGAATTAGTGATCAGTCCCTTAGCTTTGACAGAAGGGGATTAGTCCCTTAGTTTTGATAGAAGGGGGATCAGTCCCTCAACTTCGACAGAAGGGGATCAGTCCCTTAGCTTTGACAGAAGGGGATCAGTCCCTTAGCTTCGACAGAAGGGGATCAGTCCCTTAGCTTTGATAGAAGGGGATCAGTCCCTTAGCTTTGATAGAAGGGGATCAGTCCCTTAGCTTTGATAGAAGGGGATCAGTACCTTAGCTTTGATAGAAGGGGATCAGTCCCTTAGCTTTGATAGAAGGGGATCAGTCCATTAGCTTTGATAGAAGGGGATCGGTACCTTAGCTTTGATAGAAGGGGGATCAGTCCCTCAACTTAGAAGGGAATCAGTCCCTCAGCCTGAAGGAGAAGCAAGTAGTCAGAATTTATATACCTGGAGGATACCTGTAATCGCTTCCGGAGGTCACCACCCCCGCGATCCGGTCCCAAACCAAGCCTCCTGGTTGTTGGTCTGATCGATCAGGCTATTGGTGCCCACCGCCACCGCAACCCGGCTGATCAATAAGTGATTTGAGTAATTTATCGAGTTCCCTCTTGTAGACAGCCAAAGGGGCTGATAGTAATTTCCTTCTTGCATGAAAGGAGGGTGCTGAAGAGTCGCGGTCTCTTTACACTCACTGAATTCCCTACAACATCAGTCAGTACTTGTAGCCAAGCCTAAGCCTGGCCACTACAACATCAGTCAGTACTTGTAACCAAGCCTAAGCCTGGCTACTACAACATCAGTCAGTACTTGTAACCAAGCCTAAGCCTGGCCACTACAACATCAGTCAGTACTTGTAACCAAGCCTAAGCCTGGCCACTACAACATCAGTCCGTACTTGTAACCAAGCCTAAGCCTGGCCACTACAACATCAGTCAGTACTTGTAACCAAGCCTAAGTCTGGCCACTACAACATCAGTCAGTACTTGTAACCAAGCCTAAGCCTGGCCACTACAACATCAGTCAGTACTTGTAACCAAGCCTAAGCCTGGTCACTACAACATCAGTCAGTACTTGTAACCAAGCCTAAGTCTGGCCACTACAACATCAGTCAGTATTTGTAACCAAGCCTAAATCTGGCCACTACAACATCAGTCAGTACTTGTAACCAAGCCTAAGTCTGGCCACTACAACATCAGTCAGTACTTGTAACCAAGCCTAAGTCTGGCCACTACAACATCAGTCAGTACTTGTAACCAAGCCTAAGCCTGGCCACTACAACATCAGTCAGTACTTGTAACCCATCAGTTACACAACCCAGGGCAACATGAGTTTAGAACAGGTCGCTCCTGTCTGTCTCAACTATTGGATCACTACGACAAGGTCCTAAATGCACTAGAAGACAAAAAGAATGCAGATGTAATATATACAGATTTTGCAAAAGCCTTCGACAAGTGTGACCATGGCGTAATAGCGCACAAAATGCGTGCTAAAGGAATAACAGGAAAAGTCGGTCGATGGATCTATAATTTCCTCACTAACAGAACACAGAGAGTAGTCGTCAACAGAGTAAAGTCCGAGGCAGCTACGGTGAAAAGCTCGGTTCCACAAGGCACAGTACTCGCTCCCATCTTGTTCCTCATCCTCATATCCGACATAGACAAGGATGTCAGCCACAGCACCGTGTCTTCCTTTGCAGATGACACCCGAATCTGCATGACAGTGTCTTCCATTGCAGACACTGCAAGGCTCCAGGCGGACATCAACCGAATCTTTCAGTGGGCTGCAGAAAACAATATGAAGTTCAACGATGAGAAATTTCAATTACTCAGATATGGTAAACATGAGGAAATTAAATCTTCATCAGAGTACAAAACAAATTCTGGCCACAAAATAGAGCGAAACACCAACGTCAAAGACCTGGGAGTGATCATGTCGGAGGATCTCACCTTCAAGGACCATAACATTGTATCAATCGCATCTGCTAGAAAAATGACAGGATGGATAATGAGAACCTTCAAAACTAGGGAGGCCAAGCCCATGATGACACTCTTCAGGTCACTTGTTCTATCTAGGCTGGAATATTGCTGCACACTAACAGCACCTTTCAAGGCAGGTGAAATTGCCGACCTAGAAAATGTACAGAGAACTTTCACGGCGCGCATAACGGAGATAAAACACCTCAATTATTGGGAGCGCTTGAGGTTCCTAAACCTGTATTCCCTGGAATGCAGGAGGGAGAGATACATGATTATATACACCTGGAAAATCCTAGAGGGACTAGTACCGAACTTGCACACGAAAATCACTCACTACGAAAGCAAAAGACTTGGCAGACGATGCACCATCCCCCCAATGAAAAGCAAGGGTGTCACTAGCACGTTAAGAGACCATACAATAAGTGTCAGGGGCCCGAGACTGTTCAACTGCCTCCCAGCACACATAAGGGGGATTACCAACAGACCCCTGGCAGTCTTCAAGCTGGCACTGGACAAGCACCTAAAGTCAGTTCCGGATCAGCCGGGCTGTGGCTCGTACGTTGGTTTGCGTGCAGCCAGCAGCAACAGCCTGGTTTATCAGGCTCTGATCCACCAGGAGGCCTGGTCACAGACCGGGCCGCGGGGGCGTTGACCCCCGGAACTCTCTCCAGGTAAACTCCAGGTAAGCCACTACAACATCAGTCAGTACTTGTAACCAAGCCTAAGCCTGGCCACTACAACATCAGTCAGTACTTGTAACCAAGCCTAAGCCTGGCCACTACAACATCAGTCAGTACTTGTAACCAAGCCTAAGCCTGGCCACTACAACATCAGTGAGTACTTGTAACCAAGCCTAAGCCTGGCCACTACAACATCAGTCAGTACTTGTAACCAAGCCTAAGCCTGGCCACTACAACATCAGTGTTCACATTGCAAGTTCCTCCATAAACATACTTATCTACGTTCATGTTATCATAGTGGGTTATAGATCTACTCAGGCTTCTAACTGCATTCCTATAACATTTCCATTAATTTCCTCTCTCCTAATATTATTCCTAATGCTAGACACAGATATACCAAAGTTATATTCAACATTCTCCTTCTGTAGTGGGGGTTCGGAAGGAGATATGATGGTTGAAGATAAACACACTTGTGGATGGTAACGCTATATATTGTCAGACTGTGTGGTAAGGGAAGGGGCCCAGCCTGCCTGTAGATGCCTGGTATGTCTAAGCGTGGACTGAGAGCGAGGTAGCGCGTCCCACTCACTCATGCGCATCCCGTGACGTCATACAGTCACTAGGCCTAGTATAGATCTTCTATATAAACACATGGATGGTACTATGATACTCAGCTAAGCTATACAACACATGTAAGGGGAATCAGCAACTATGCTGACACTTCTGGGTACTCTTCTTGGCTAACATATCAACTTTATCATGAAGGTGTAATCCAATATGTGACGGAATCCAAAACAATTGTACATTAATTCCTTTTTCCCGGATTTTTTGTGTATCTATACCTGGCTTCTCCAGTGATGCAAATAATTGGTATAAAATACAGACACAATGGAAAAATAAAGAGAGAAGCAGTATAATGTGATCCTTTATTGACGACGTTTCGCCCACACAGTGGACTTCACCGAGTCACAAACAGATCTGTTTGTGACTTGATGAAGCTCACTGTATGGGCGAAACGTCGTCAATAAATTAACACCTTATACTGCTGCTGTGTTGACTTCTCCAATGATCATGTCAGAGTCACGAGCATCAGTGATGACCACAGAATCAGTATCACAGAGTCAAGCTGAGTGTGTGATCTAGCAAAGTACCTACATTATGTTGCTTCAGTATGAGGTAGTGTATGTGATGGGCTGTACTCACCTAGATGTTGTTGCAGGGGTCGAGTCACAGCTCCTACAATAATCAGTGCTAAATTTACCTTAGATGTTGTCTGGCTTGTTGAAATAAGCTCGTGTTAAAATTAACTTTAGTTGGAAAGTAAGGACAAGTACTGGGAGGGTGAGAGTACTGGGAGGATGAGTGTACTTGGAGGGTGAGAGTACTGGGAGGATGAGTGTACTTGGAGGGTGAGAGTACTGGGAGGATGAGTGTGCTTGGAGGGTGAGTGTACCGGGAGGGACAAGGATGTACCACGAGGATGAAAAAGTGTATTGGGAGGGTGAAAGGTTGTACTGGGAGGATGAATGTACTGGGAGGGTGAGTGTGCTGTGTCAGTGTACTGGATCAGTGTACTGGGAGGGTGAAAGTGTGTACTGGGAGGGTGAAAGTGTGTACTAAGAGGGTAAAAGTGTGTTCAGGGAGGGTGAGTGTACTGGGAGAGTAAAATGGTGTACTGGGAGGATGGGTGTACTGGGAGAGTGTACTGGGAGGGTCAAAAGAGTGTACCTAGGAGGATGAAAATGTACTGGGAGGGTAAATGTGTATACTAGCAGAAAGTATGTACTGGGAGGGTGAATGTACTGGGAGGGTAAAAGGATGTACTAGGATGAGTGTACTGGGAGGGCAGAAGGGTATACTAGGAGGATGAGTCTACTGGAAGGGTGAGTGTACTGGGAGGATGAGTATACTGGGAGGGTCAGTGTACTGGAAGGGTTAGTGCACTGGGAGAGTAAAAGTGTGTATTGGGAAGGCGAGTGTACTGGGAGGGTAGAAGAGTGCACTGGGAGGGTGGAAGAGTGTACTGGGAGGGTGGAAGAGTGTACTGGGAGGGTGGAAGAGTATACTGGGAGGGCGGAAGAGTGTACTGGGAGGATAAACTAGTGTACTGGGAAGGTGAAAAGAGTGTACTGGGAGGTTAAAAGTGTGTACTGGTACAGTACCAGAGACAGGGTACTGGGGGGACTGGACAGCAACGTCCCCCTACCTCCCATCACGTCACTATCCACACGTCAGTCTTCCTGTCAATTGCCTGTCAACACCAGGGTGAATGTTCCTTAATTGTCCATATCCTAATTAAGAGAGGGCAGGGGGGGGCAAAGGGGGAATAAAGGGACGTAGGGGGGGGGGGGGTAGTGACACCCACAGTTGCCAAGTTAGGCTTGAAACATTTACCACCTGGTAACACTGCTTGTTTCATTTGAAGTTAAGAGGTTTGGGAAAAGAATGATCGTGTCTGTGCTTGTTTCTTCTTGCTGGGGGTCGAGTCACCGCTCCTGGAGCTACCCTCCCCGCCCTTGGATCAAACCTGATCACATCCAATTTCACAGGCACTATTTCACTCCTACTTGTTCAGCGCTCTCCCTTGTACATAATAATAATAATAATAATAATAATAATAATAATAATAATAATAATAATAATAATAATAATATTAACTTTTAATAATCGAGGTAAGGGGAATGTCCTATGAGAGGTTAAGGGAAATCGACCTGACGGCACTGGAGGACAGGAGGGTCAGGGGGCACATGATAACAACGTATAACATACCTAGAGGAATTGACTAAGTGAAAAAGAACAATGTCTAGAGATGGGACACAGCAACAAGGGATTACGATTGGAAGTTGAAGACTCAGATGAGTCACAGGGATGTTGGGAAGTATTTCTTCAGTCACAGAGTTGTCAGGAAGTGGAACAATCTGGAGAGTGATTTAGTGGAGGCAGGATATATACATAGCTTTAAGAAGAGGTATGATAAAACACAGTAATCAGTGATGAGGCGGGGGGCAGGAGCTATGACTCGACTTCAGCAGCCACATTTAGGTGAATACACACGAGTAAACACACACACACACAGTCCACACAGTACACACACACAGTACACACACACAGTACACACACAGTACACACACACAGTACACACACAGTACACACACACACAATACACACACACACACACACAATACACACACACACACACAATACACACACACACAGACCACACAGACACACATAGTACACACAATACACACACAGTACACACAAACACACAATACACACACACAATACACACACAGTACACACAAACACACAATACACACACACAGTACACACACAGTACACACACACAGTACACACACAGTACACACACACACAATACACATACAGTACACACACACAGACACATAATACACACACACACACACAATACACACACACACAGTCCACACAGACACACACAGTACACACAATACACACACAGTACACACAAACACACAATACACACACAGTATACATATACAGACAGTTCACACACACAGCCCACACAGACACACATAGTACACACGCATAGTACACACACACAGTACACACACAATACTCACAGTACACACACAATACACACACAGTACACAGTACACACACACACTACACACACACAGTACACACACACAGTACACACACAATACTCACAGTACACACAATACACACACAGTACACACAGTACACATACACAGTACACAGTACACACACACACTACACACACACAGTACACACACAGTACACACACAGTACACACACAGTACACACACACAGTACACACACAATACTCACAGTACACACACAATACACACACAGTACACACAGTACACATACACAGTACACAGTACACACACACACTACACACACACAGTACACACACAGTACACACACAGTACACACAGTACACATACACAGTACACATACACAGTACACACACACTACACACACAGTACACACACACAGTACACACATAGTACACACAGTACACACCCAAGTGCCCCTAACAGAATTGTAACTAACACAAAAGACAAGTAGAGCTCTGCATAACAGTCAGTATTACTTAACACAAACCACTAAGATATAACATCAAACTAAATATATCCCGGATATATTCACCACCTTATAACTCTCACATTACAAATGTTTATAACCATAATGTTTAAAGGGGGTGGTAGGGTAAGCCAGCGGAAGGCCTCGGTCAGATGACCATACTCCAGCAACGGGTTATCATATGACTAAGACTCGCGTCAGTAAACACTTGTTTCCTTACGAACCTAACTTAACCTAACCTAACGTTATAACCTACACAAACATAACTATGTAAATCTATGGTTAGTTAGCCATCAGGATCAGCGGTGCACAATAAGGCTGGAAGTATCCATGAGCACAATACTGGAAGACCGTCCCCTGCACGTTCATCAGTCCTCCCATCCCGCAACCACAAACTGGAGGTCTGTCGTCCACCACTGTCCACTCTGCCTATTTGGTTACCCGGAGAGTATACCCGGAGAGAGTTCTGGAGGTCAATGCCCCCGCGGCCTGGTCTGTGACCAGGCCTCATGGTGGACCAGGGCCTGATCAACCAGGCTGTTACTGCTAACTCCATGCAGTCAGCTTCGACTGGCTTCGAAACCTAACAACCACACGATGGTCATTGAAGGCTCAATGCAACGTGTTCAACACCAGTCAAGAATATTTTAATCTCTAAAGAAGGGATAAAACACTGTATATTCTCGCTGTATATTCACTGAGAATATATTCTCTCAGAGTAGTATATTCCTGTATATTTTCTTTCTCTAGCTCCCGGGCTTGTACAAAATTCTTATCCACTTCAGATAATACAAGACACGAAGCTAGGATTCAGCCATACAAGAATATTCACATTTGTAGCATTTCTAATATAATTTCAGATTCAGATTAATTTTTACTCAAAACGTGTCCCGTGGCTCAGCTGATAACGCACTCGCCTCGCACAGTGAGGGGTCTGGCTTCGATCTTCGGTGCTGGTGAAAACGTTAGGCATATTTCCTTACACCTGCTGCCTCTGGTCACCTAGCAGTAAGTAGGTACCTGGGTGTTAGTTACCTTACATCTGCTGCCCGTGTTCACCTAGCAGTAAGTAGGTACCTGGGTGTTAGTTACCTTACATCTGCTGTCCCTGTTCACCTATCACTACGTGGGTGTCAGGCGGCTGTTGTGGGTGGCATCTCGGGATATCTTACCTGAGGTAAGATAATAGCTCTTAGCCACCATAATGCCAATAACGCACTCTAGTATTGATGCCCGGCGTCCGTAGTCATGCCTAGCGTCCGTAGTGATCACTGGTAACTACCATGAGTCCAATGACACCCTAGCGTCCTTAGTGATGATGGCAGTGACGCACCCTAGCGGCCGCTAGGGTGCGTCACTAACACACTCGTACAACAGGATACTCAACTGATAATACGAAACGTCAAGGGGTTTAAGATCGACAATTAATTTGGATGCCACTGGAAGATGTCAGTGGCCCTATAAACCATAACATACGGCTTAACCTGCCAGTAGCCCTATAAACCACAACATACGGTATAAGCTGTCAGTAGCCCTATAAACCAGAACATACGGTATAAGCTGTCAGGAGTACTATAAACATCTACCAGGTCTATGATGCACTGTGACGGCCGCCTCAAGAGAGTAACTCGCGGATCAAGTCCACCGGCGACGGCGGTGACAGCATGCAAATAGGACTCGCCTGCGCAGGTACACACACACACCGCCACACTGGCCAAGGGGGTGATGGGGGAGGGGGAAGTGGATGGACAGGTAAAGGGGAATGTGGGAGAGGGGTAAGGAGGGGAAGAATCAACTGTTGTTGGAAAATGGCTTGATGATACCGACAATACTTGGAAAAATATGTACAGTACAGAGCATATACCAGAGGAAACGTTTCGCCACGAGGGGGCGAAACGTTTCCTCTGTCTTGAACTGCACACAAGTGTCTTTTTCGACATTCTCATACCTGGAGAGGTTATTCCAGTTGACGCTGTTCAGGTGACCTCTTATTGTGACAGTCTGCAATGAGAAAATCAGTAACCATGACTATGGTTACTGACGCCGTCTATCAGCTGACGCTTTTCCTGGTCTCTTGAGGCCTATCATACTTATTCTTAAAGCTGGTACGCGTACCCTCGGGGGTACGCAAAGGTATTTTTATATGGTACACAAGTATCGTAATTGTTATCGGTGATTTACACTGTTGTATTTCAGTATGTTATACAGAAATGTAAAAGTCCCAGATACTGAAAAAAATATTAGTAAGTCTCTCATTGTTACACTTAAACCTTAAACTGTCCAAACGTCGATCAACGTTTGGACAGTTTAAGCGTTAAACTCAAAGTCCATATTTTGGTTATCGTCTGGGCCATAATGGCCTCGCAAAAAAGATATCACAAGGTGGGTAATGTACACACATGTTACGTGCAAACTAATCACTAGGTTAGGTAAGGTTTGTCAGGAAACAAACCCGCCGTTGGAGCTTTTGGTCATTTGACTGAAGCCTTCCGCTGGCTAAGCGATGCACCCTTTTAAAAATTTTGGTCATAGCTATAACGATTTCTTAAAAATAATTGTGAAAAAATTGTGAATTTCCAAGCGTTTTCTTGAATTCTCACGTTATCAAGGAACTGCAAAACTGCAACAGAAGACTTATAAGGTTGAGATATTACCTCACAGTTATACTGTGACAGTTACTGTGAGTTACTGCAGCATGTGTTACTATGTATGATAATTGTTACTATGTATGATAATTGTGTTACTATGTATGATAATTGTGTTACTATGTATGATAATTGTGTTACTATATATGATAATTGTTACTATGTATGATAATTGAGTTACTATGTATGACAATTGTTACTATGTATGATAATTGTGTTACTATATATGATAATTGTTACTATGTATGATAATTGAGTTACTATGTATGACAATTGTTACTATGTATGATAATTGTGTTCCTATGTATAATAATTATATTACTATGTATGATAATTATATTGCTATGTATGATGATTATATTACTATGTATGATGATTATATTACTATGTATGATAATTATATTACTATGTATGATAATATTACTATGTATGATAATTATATTACTATGTATGATAATTATATTGCTATGTATGATGATTATATTACTATGTATGATAATTATATTACTATGTATAATAATTATATTACTATGTATGATAATTATATTACTATGTATGATAATTGTGTTGCTATGTATGATAATTGTGTTGCTATGTATGATAATTGTGTTGCTATGATAATAGTGTTACTATGTATGATAATTGTGTTACTATGTATGATAATTGTGTTACTATGTATGATAATTGTATTGCTATGTATGATAATTGTATTGCTATGTATGATAATTGTGTTGCTATGTATGATAATTGTGTTACTATGTATGATAATTGTATTGCTATGATAATTGTGTTGCTATGTATGATAATTGTGTTGCTATGTATGAAAATTGTATTGCTATGTATGATAATTGTGTTGCTATGTATGATAATTGTATTATGTATGATAATTGTGTTACTATGTATGATAATTGTATTGCTATGTATGATAATTGTATTGCTATGTATGATAATTGTGTTACTATGTATGATAATTGTGTTGCTATGTATGATAATTGTGTTGCTAAGTATAATAATTATATTACTATGTACGATAATTATATTATGTATGATAATTATATTACTATGTATAATAATTATATTACTATTTATGATAATTATATTACTATGTATGATAATTGTGTTGCTATGTATGATAATTATATTACTATGATAATTATATTACTATGTATGATAATTATATTACTATGTATAATAATTATATTACTATGTATGATAATTATATTACTATGTATAATAATTATATTACTATGATAATTATATTACTATGTATAATAATTATATTACTATGATAATTATATTACCATGTATGATCATTATATTACTATGTATGATAATTATATTACTATGTATGATAATTATATTACTATGTATGATAATTATATTACTATGTATAATAATATTACTATGTATAACAATTATATTACTATGTATAATAATTATATTACTATGTATGATAATTATATTACTATGTATGATAATTATATTACTATGTATGATAATTATATTACTATGTATAATAATTATATTACTATGTATGATAATTATATTACTATGTATGATAATTATATTACTATGTATAATAATTATATTACTATGTATGATAATTATATTACTATGTATGATAATTATATTACTATGTATAATAATTATATTACTATGTATGATAATTATATTACTATGTATGATAATTATATTACTATGTATAATTATATTACTATGTATGATAATTATATTACTATGTATGATAATTATATTACTATGTATGATAATTATATTACTATGTATAATAATTATATTACTATGTATGATAATTATATTACTATGTATGATAATTATATTACTATGTATAATAATTATATTACTAAGTATGATAATTATATTACTATGTATAATAATTATATTACTAAGTATGATAATTATATTACTATGTATAATTATATTACTATGTATGATAATTATATTACTATGTATGATAATTATATTACTATGTATAATAATTATATTACTATGTATGATAATTATATTACTATGTATGATAATTATATTACTATGTATAATTATATTACTATGTATGATAATTATATTACTATGTATGATAATTATATTACTATGTATAATAATTATGTGTACGTAATAACCTAACATATTTATAAAGGACAACCTCACAGTAACTCTGTCAATCACATTATAATCATGGGGGAGCACTAAAGCCGTAGGGACTATACAGCGCCTGTGGAGAGATGTGGAACCTCCCCTGACCAGCATCAAGGAACCTCCCCTGACCAGCATCAAGGAACCTCCCCACACCAGCATCAAGGAACCTCCCCTGACCAGCATCATGGAACCTCCCCTGACCAGCATCAAGGAACCTCCCCTGATCAGCATCAAGGAACCTCCCCTGACCAGCATCAAGGAACCTCCCCTCACCAGCATCAAGGAACCTCCCCACACCAGTATCAAGGAACCTCCCCTCACCAGCATCAAGGAACCTCCCCTCACCAGCATCAAGGAACTTCCCCTCACCAGCATCAAGGAACCTCCCCTCACCAGCATCAAGGAACCTCCCCTGATCAGCATCAAGGAACCTCCCCTGATCAGCATCAAGGAACCTCCCCTCACCAGCATCAAGGAACCTCCCCTCACCAGTATCAAGGAACCTCCCCTCACCAGTATCAAGGAACCTCCCCACACCAGTATCAAGGAACCTCCCCTCACCAGCATCAAGGAACTTCCCCTCACCAGCATCAAGGTGTCATGTAGGGGGAATATGGGGGTAAGAGGAGGGAGTTAGTAGGCAGGGGAGAGGCAGGCGAGGTGGTAGGAGTGAGATGATTAGCGGAGGTAGGTAGGTAATGACAGGTCAGTGGTGACCACCACGACACTCATTAACTCTACACTACTCACTAACGTATGCCTCGCCCATTCTTCACTCATATATAAACATAATAAAATATAAGAAAAAATAATAAATAACGGTGGGCAGTGAATATTACTATTCTACTCAAACAGTTTATTATTAAGTCTTTGTACAATAATATATTTGGGAACAGGAGTACATTGGGGTTTAGATAAATGGGGTGGTACACATAAGCAGTGAGACAGGGAATACAATTAGCTTGGCGAAACAGAATATAACTTACAATATAGTTCGGAGGACAGTTCACTACAGGAACTAAGCCACAGGTCCCAAGACCTACACAGCACGAGTACTGCTCCAAGCCAGTACTCTGCCCAATGCCTCCAACAGTCTCCTCCAGAGACTTCAGCAGCCTTCTCCCGAGCCCTGCACCCCAGCAGCAGCTCCGCTCGAAGTCTCTGCTCAGGAGCTCTGCACCCCAGCAGCAGCTCCGCTCGAATCTCTCTACTCAGCTGTTTCAAAACTCCAGCCCGTCGCGTTAGCCACTAGACCAGCTAGTCACAATAAGATTCATCCAACTAGGTATATTTCTACACCATAGGAAAGTTAGCACAGGCACCTCTGTGACCACAAATGCTAGAGTTCGTCACGGCCACGCTAGCTGGAGATTCGTCTGTAAAAACTTGCATTTGTGGTCACAGAGGTGCCTGTGCTAACTTTCCTATGGTGTAGAAATATACCTAGTTGGATGAATCTTATTGTGGCTAGCTGGTCTAGTGGCTAACGCGACGGGCTGGAGTTTTGAGACTCTATGACCGCGGGTTCAATCCCGGCCGGGGGTATGGTTTACTCAGCTGTTCCTTGGGCTTTTATGGTGGTCCAAGCACCCTCCACAACCACGTGTACGACCTGACGCCTGGATTTGACGCCGTCAAGAACAAAAGACCTCAGACGTGGGCGTGGCTACAGACATTTGCCAAGGCAAGGTGTGACCATATA
Organism: Cherax quadricarinatus; assembly: GCF_038502225.1. Lineage (NCBI taxonomy): Eukaryota > Metazoa > Arthropoda > Malacostraca > Decapoda > Parastacidae > Cherax > Cherax quadricarinatus. The sequence continues at coordinate 9,275,812 of NC_091385.1, forward strand.
ATTGGTTAAATTAGGTCTCCCCAGAGACCTCACAAGCCCAGCTGAACTACATCACAAAGGAACCTCCCCTCACCAGCATCAAGGCACCTCCCCTCACCAGCATCAAGGAACCTCCCCTCACCAGCATCAAGAAACCTCCCCACACCAGCATCAAGGAACCTCCCCTCACCAGCATCAAGGAACCTCCCCACACCAGCATCAAGGAACCTCCCCTCACCAGCATCAAGGAACCCCTCTCAACAGCATCAAGGAACCTCCCCACACCAGCATCAAGAAACCTCCCCTCACCAGCATCAAGGAACCTCCCCACACCAGCATCAAGGAACCTCCCCTCACCAGCATCAAGGAACCCCTCTCAACATCAAGGAACCTCCCCTCACCAGCATCAAGGAACCTCCCCTCACCAGCATCAAGGAACCTCCCCCCACCAGCATCAAGGAACCTCCCCACACCAGCATCAAGGAACCTCCCCTCACCAGCATCAAGGAACCTCCCCACACCAGCATCAAGGAACCTCCTCTCACCAGCATCAAGGAACCTCCCCTCACCATCATCAAGGAACCTCCCCACACCAGCATCAAGGAACCTCCCCTCACCAGCATCAAGGAACCTCCCCACACCAGCATCAAGGAACCTCCCCTCACCAGCATCAAGGAACCCCTCTCAACAACATCAAGGCACTTCCCCACACCAGCATCAAGGAACCTCCCCTCACCAGCATCAAGGAACCTCCCCACACCAGCATCAAGGAACCTCCCCACACCAGCATCAAGGAACCTCCCCACACCAGCATCAAGGAACCTCCCCTCACCAGCATCAAGGAACCTCCCCACACCAGCATCAAGGAACCTCCCCACACCAGCATCAAGGAACCTCCCCACACCAGCATCAAGGAACCTCCCCACACCAGCATCAAGGAACCTCCCCACACCAGCATCAAGGAACCTCCCCTCACCAGCATCAAGGAACTTCCCCACACCAGCATCAAGGAACCTCCCCACACCAGCATCAAGGAACCTCCCCACACCAGCATCAAGGAACCTCCCCACACCAGCATCAAGGAACCTCCCCACACCAGCATCAAGGAACCTCCCCACACCAGCATCAAGGAACCTCCCCACACCAGCATCAAGGAACCTCCCCACACCAGCATCAAGGAACCTCCCCACACCAGCATCAAGGAACCTCCCCACACCAGCATCAAGGAACCTCCCCACACCAGCATCAAGGAACCTCCCCTCACCAGCATCAAGGAACTTCCCCACACCAGCATCAAGGAACCTCCCCACACCAGCATCAAGGAACCTCCCCACACCAGCATCAAGGAACCTCCCCACACCAGCATCAAGGAACCTCCCCACACCAGCATCAAGGAACCTCCCCTCACCAGCATCAAGGAACCTCCCCACACCAGCATCAAGGAACCTCCCCACACCAGCATCAAGGAACCTCCCCTCACCAGCATCAAGGAACCTCCCCACACCAGCATCAAGGAACCTCCCCACACCAGCATCAAGGAACCTCCCCACACCAGCATCAAGGAACCTCCCTTGAGGGGACCATCAACCACAACATCCAGAACTGATGCTCGACTTTCAAACACATTATTCACACTAAATTTCTTAAGACTTAGAAAAAGGACTAAATATTTTATGTCGTGTGGAAAGAGGACAAATGGCCGCCGTAAACTTTAAATGGCCCAGAATGTATTTACTTAGGAAGCCTTTATTGAAAAGGTCTTTGTGCCTGGACCTTGATCATTTCAAAATGAAAAGGCACAGCGAAGAATGAAAAGGCATAGTGAAGAATGAAAAGGCACAGCGAAGAATGAAAAGGCACAGTGAAGAATGAAAAGGCACAGAGAAGAATGAAAAGGCACAGTGAAGAATGAAAAGGCACAGTGAAGAATGAAAAGGCACAGAGAAGAATGAAAAGGCACAGTGAAGAATGAAAAGGCACAGCGAAGAATGAAAAGGCACAGAGAAGAATGAAAAGGCACAGCGAAGAATGAAAAGGCACAGTGAAGAATGAAAAGGCACAGAGAAGAATGAAAAGGCACAGTGAAGAATGAAAAGGCACAGTGAAGAATGAAAAGGCACAGTGAAGAATGAAAAGGCACAGTGAAGAATGAAAAGGCACAGTGAAGAATGAAAAGGCACAGTGAAGAATGAAAAGGCACAGTGAAGAATGAAAAGGCAAAATGCCGTGACTGGAATACACAAATAGCCCTCACGTACGAGACTGAAACGTTGTCCAAGTCGGACGACGTTTCGGTCAGACGTGGACCATTAAGTAGTCACAGTCGGACCGAAACATCGTAAGTTTCGCTCACTAAAAGTGCATGAAGTTCGACGTACGTGTTTGAAGTGCTCAAGATCCAAGAATCGAAACGTTTTCAATAAAAGAAACAAAAAGAAGAATGTCTGCTTGTCCATTTCCATCGCTTTTAAATTCGTATTATTTTCATCCTAAAAACGTGTATTTTTTATTTAAAAATAAAAGTTGTAATCTTTATTATGCTGCAATGTTGCAAATTGTTTGAAATTGCACTTATCTCCATGATGCAATTATTTGTTTGCAGAAATAATTTATGTCTAAAATCGTATGTTCATGAAGTTCATCTTTTGTTTCTATAGGAGCTAAATTGTTGTATAGATAAGACATGTTCTCCTAAAATTTAGGGTCATATTGGTCTGTCTTTTTTTCAGACATTTAAAATTTGTTCACATTCGTGCAAATGAAGACTCGGTTGGTAATGCACGACGTCAAGGAGGTAGAGGATCGACTATGTGAGTACCAGTGGATAGTGACAGTGGGACTATTAATCCCAACATACGGTGTAAGCTGTCAGGGAGCCCTATAAACCACAACATATGGTGTAAGCTGTCAGGGAGTCCTATAATCCACAACATATCGTGTAAGCTGTCAGGGAGCCCTATAAACTACAACATATGGTGTAAGCAGTCAGGGAATCCTATAAACCACAACATATCTTGTAAGCTGTAAGGGAGCCGTATAAACCACAACATATGGTGTAAGCTGTCAGGGAGCCCTATAAACTACAACATATGGTGTAAGCAGTCAGGGAACCCTATAAACCGCAAAATAGGGTGTAAGCTGCCAGGAAGCCGTATAAACCACAACATATGGTTTAAGCTGTCGGTGACTATAAACCCGAAGCAATAGGTTACACTGCTATAGTGCTGTATCAACTTTTACTGACGCAAGCTACAGCAGGTGGACGGTAGCAGAAACCAGCCAGTGCCTTGAACAAGCAAGACCAAGCAGGCACCTCCTGTTTCTGCCTGTAACTCAAGACTGGATGCCCACAAGGGAAAATATCACTAGCAGCAGTGAAGTCTCTTAATTGTACAACGTTTTGCCTAAATAACTGTAGCTGAAAAGACTCTAGAGAAGAAGGGAAGTAAACACTGTCTTACATTCTGTTTGATTAGGGTCTTCCTGTAGGCAGTAGAGAAAAATATGATGTTCAATGATGATTAGATTTAGATTTTGCAGCTCAAGTGCCTAGTTTATTCTGTACCTCATATCCATCCTGTGGATGGTAGAGGCTAGTTTATTGTGTACCTCATATCCATCCTGTGGATGGTAGTGGCTAGTTTATTGTGTACCTCATATCCATCCTGTGGATGGTAGTGGCTAGTTTATTGTGTACCTCATATCCATCCTGTGGATGGTAGTGGCTAGTTTATTGTGTACCTCATATCCATCCTGTGGATGGTAGTGGCTAGTTTGTGTACCTCATATCCATCCTGTGGATGGTAGTGGCTAGTTTGTGTACCTCATATCCATCCTGTGGATGGTAGTGGCTAGTTTATTGTGTATCTCATATCCATCCTGTGGATGGTAGTGGCTAGTTTATTGTGTACCTCATATCCATCCTGTGGATGGTAGTGGCTAGTTTATTGTGTACCTCATATCCATCCTGTGGATGGTAGTGGCTAGTTTATTGTGTACCTCATATCCATCCTGTGGATGGTAGTGGCTAGTTTATTGTGTACCTCATATCCATCCTGTGGATGGTAGTGGCTAGTTTATTGTGTACCTCATATCCATCCTGTGGATGGTAGTGGCTAGTTTATTGTGTACCTCATATCCATCCTGTGGATGGTAGTGGCTAGTTTGTGTACCTCATATCCATCCTGTGGATGGTAGTGGCTAGTTTATTGTGTACCTCGTATCCATCCTGTGGATGGTAGTGGCTAGTTTATTGTGTACCTCATATCCATCCTGTGGATGGTAGTAGCTAGTTTATTGTGTACCTCATATCCATCCTGTGGATGGTAGTGGCTAGTTTATTGTGTACCTCATATCCATCCTGTGGATGGTAGCGGCTAGTTTGTGTACCTCATATCCATCCTGTGGATGGTAGTAGCTAGTTTATTGTGTACCTCATATCCATCCTGTGGATGGTAGTAGCTAGTTTATTGTTTACCTCATATCCATCCTGTGGATGGTAGTGGCTAGTTTATTGTGTACCTCATATCCATCCTGTGGATGGTAGCGGCTAGTTTGTGTACCTCATATCCATCCCGTGGATGGTAGTGCAAGAGAATATGGATATGTAGATGAATGGTTCAGAGAACCGACATGTTGATAAATTAGACACATGTGCAACTCTTGGGTATCTTTATTGAGGAAACGTTTCGCCACACAGTGGCTTTATCAGTCCATACAAAGGAGAATCTTGAAGAACAGGAGGAGAATGAGGTAATCAGTCCCTCAACCTTGAGTCGATGTGGTCAGTCCATCAATCTTGAAAAGAATATGGATACACAAAGGGCCTAGAAACTAGGCCCCTAAAGGAACTGCAGACGTACATCTGGATTTATATAGTTCCAAATGTTCAGATATCTCAAGAATGAGGAACTCAAATGGAAGAAAGAATACAAAACTCACGAAACTCACCAAATAGAACGAAAGGAACACGTGAAGAAGTTAACAGTATGACAGCTGACTTTTTCATTAAAATTACACAATGGGGCAAATTCCGCTAAAGCCAAGATGATGACGGGGTGCATAGTGAGAACTTTCTAAACGAGGGAAATGATGCTGATGATGCCTCCGTTCAGGGCAGGAGAGAGAGATGAGAGCAGGCACAGATACATAGCTTCCCGCAAAGGCCTTTAAACTTCTGGAAACATCTCAGTGTACTGAAGATGTACTGTCTGGACGCGAGGACACAGTTTTTGATAAATACGTGGGGGGAAGCTACATCTATTCCTACACACTACCTTAACAATACACTGCAACGAGAGATGTGGGAGGAAATGCAAAATAAACCCAGTAAAAAGCAGGGGCGCTGTGGATACAATAGGAGAACACAGAGTCAATATCCGTCGGGTGCAGTTATTCTTGTGACCCACACCAGTCGACTAATACCCAGTACGTACTTGCTTGCTAGGTGAACGAGGACAGCAGGTGTAAGGAAACACGTCCAATGTTTCCACCCTTGCCTGGGATCGAACCACGGATACTCAGCGTGTAAAGCGAGAGCACTGCTACCAGGCCACGGGCCTGTTGACAATTCCCCTTATGCACGGAGTATATTTAAGAGTCTTGGTGCCATTACACTTGTGACACTTATTGTCCCACCCTTGTTTTTAATAGTTTTTTTTTGCATATCTGCCGACTTTCTGCTGTCATATCCAGTCACAGGAAGCTTATAACAGATGAAATAAGAAAGGAACGGTTGAAGAAGTCTGAGTAGTCCACAGTGACGAGTGGAGAGCAACAAGGACCACTACTAAGTACATTAGTGCTATTCTGGAATTCTACTTTGACAGCTGCAACAGAAGCCATAGGCATAACACAGACCACAGAAATATCTTTGACACCCGACTCAATCTGTGTAACAACTCAATGCAGATAAAAGGGTCTAAGAATCTGGAATTCCTTGTCTGGAGATTTAAAAGTCTTCCCCAATAGAAATACAAAGGACTCCAATGGAAATACAAAGGATCTCAATGGAAATACAAAGGACCCCAATGGAAATACGAAGGACCCCAATGGAAATACGAAGGACCCCAATGGAAATACAAAGGACCCCAATGGAAATACGAAGGACCCCAATGGAAATACAAAGGACCCCAATGGAAATACGAAGGATCTCAATGGAAATACGAAGGATCTCAATGGAAACAAAAGGCCCCCAATGGAAATAAGTCACTGACTTTTTTGGGTTCTCCCAGGTTCACTACACATATGCTGCTATGTATGATGATCTATGTAACTATTTGTGTATACCTGAATACCTTACTTACCTGCCAGTCTCTTCAGAGCTATTGTTAAGAATTCTGTCAACAATAGGTTAACACTTAAACAATGGTGCCTTCAACCAATCCTAGCCTTGTCCTTGTTCTTTCTGCCATCCTTCAGTTCTCATATATAATTAGAAGCATTTATTGTCTCATTACATATATTGACCCATTACATATGTCACATTACATATATCTTCCCATTACATATATTGACCCATTACATTATCTTCCCATTAAATATATCGACCCATTACATATGTCACATTACATATATCTTCCCATTACATTATCTTCCCATTAAATATATCGACCCATTACATATGTCACATTACTTATATCTTCCCATTACATATATTGTCCCATTACATTATCTTCCCATTAAACATATCGACCCATTACATATGTCACATTACATATATCTTCCCATTACATATATTGTCCCATTACATTATCTTCCCATTAAATATATCGACCCATTACATATGTCACATTACATATATCTTCCCATTACATATATTGTCCCACTATATCGCTACTATAAACTATTTTATCTCTGCTAACTTAATTTTTATCTTCCTATTGTGATTTTTATTACGAAATAAGTAAGAAGTTTTGCCTTAATTAGATAACCGGTTCAACTGCGTTGAGCAGTTGAACCGGTTATCCAGTTTATACTTGAAAGAGTTCAATGACAAGTTACCTTTCCTAGGTTTCCTTAATCACAAAGTTGATAATCAAAGATTTCAAGACGAAAATGACATGTGCAACATCTGGGTATCTTTACTGTAGATGTTTCGCCCTCCAGTGGCTTTATCAATGCAAATTCAAGGACATGACTGGAAGACAGTAGAACTATATAAGAATATAAGAAGGAACACTCCCCCTCCCCCCGGCGGATTAACTCAATGACCCACCCAGTCTGGTCACCTCCACTCAAGGAAGGAGCACCGCACCAGACCCAGCAGCATAAGCTTGTCAGGTCCAACTCACACCCACCCACACCCACTCATGTATTTATCTAACCTATTTTTAAAACTACACAACGTTTTAGCCTCAATAACTGTACTCGGGAGTTTGTTCCACTCATCCACAACTCTATTACCAAACCAAAAGATGAGTTAATTAGTCCCTCAGTCTTGGAGTTGGTGTGGAGAGCACCGTAGTCGTGAAGACTCTGGAGCACAGGCAAGAAGTGGAAAAAGACATTTATATACAGTTCAGGACATTTATTAAATGTCCTGAACATTAGTGTCTTTTTCCACATCTTGTCGGTATCACCATACCATTTCCTCGCAGGCAAGAAGGCTGGTGCTTATATAATGTGGTGAGGTGGAAAGGGACGGGTAGAAGACTATGCCTTCGTCCGCTACCCGTCTCTTTCCACCTGACGCCAGTATATAAGCACCAGCCTTCTTGCCTGTGCTCCAGATTCTTCACGACCACGGTGCTCTCAACACCAACTCCAAGTTGTGTAAGAAAGGTATAAAATACCGACAATATGAAAGTTAAGACACATGTGCAACATCTGGATATCTTTATTGTAGACGTTTCGCCATCCAGTGGCTTTATCAATACAGATTCTAGGACATAATAGGAAGACAGTAGAACTATATACAAAAGATGAGGTAATCAGTCCCTCGGCCTTGGAGTTAGTGTTCACAGCATCGTGGTGGAGGAGAATCTGGAGCAAAGGCAAGAAGACTGACGTTTATATAGGCGTCAGTGGAAGGGACGGGCAGCAGACGAGGGCAGTCACTGGTAGGCGGGATTCCCCAGTGGAAGTAGGTCCTTCCCAAAGAGATGGGTTAGTTGCATATTGTCGGTATTTTATACCTTTCTTACACAACTTGTCAGACACTGCAACATCATGGAATCTTGGTTCAGAGGACATCTACAAGACCTTCTTCACGGCTGCTGCAACTAACCCATCTCTTTGGGAAGGACCTACTTCCACTGGGGAATCCCGCCTACCAGTGACTGCCCTCGTCTGCTACCCGTCCCTTCCACTGACGCCTATATAAACGCCAGTCTTCTTGTCTTTGCTCCAGATTCTCCTCCACCACGATGCTGTGAACACTAACTCCAAGGCCGAGGGACTGATTACCTCATCTTTTGTATATAGTTCTACTGTCTTCCTATTATGTCCTAGAATCTGTATTGATAAAGCCACTGGATGGCGAAACGTCTACAATAAAGATATCCAGATGTTGCACATGTGTCTTAACTTTCACCAACTCCAAGGTTCAGGGACTGATTACCTCATCTTTTGTATATAGTTCTTCTGTCTTCCATTCATGTCCTTGAATTTGCATTGATAAAGCCACTGGAGGGCGAAACATCTACAGTAAAGATACCCAGATGTTGCACATGTGTTTAATTTTCATCAAGTTTACCTTAGGCCTACAAACAAAAATTATCTCGCCCACTTTTATTCCAGTCAAAATACTAAGACCAAAAGAGGCATCATCATCGGATATTTCCTAAGAGCATAATACCGAATTTGTAGTCTTGGATTTAAATTAGATAAGTTTAGATTTAGAAAGGGCATAGGAAAGTATTGGTTTGGAAATAGGGTAGTTGATGAGTGGAACAGTCTACCTAGTTGGGTTATTGAGGCTAGGACTTTGGGTAGTTTTAAATTTAGGTTGGATAAGTACATGAGTGGGAGGGGTTGGATTTGAGTGGGACTTGCACATCGGAGCTTGTTTCTTGGGTGGCATTGAAAATTGGGTTGGTCAAATGTTTGTTAGTGGGATGAATTGTAAAGGACCTGCCTAGTATGGGCCAACAGGCCTGCTGCAGTGCTCCTCCTTTCTTATGTTCTTATGTAATGTACTTACATACACCAAACCTTCACTGATCTATATTTTCCTTCCTTTTTCATCAAAGACTGCAAGAAAAGAGCTCTTCAGATCAATTCTCCAAGCACCAACACCATTCCTAATAATTATTATCCTTCCTAACAGTCAGGCTGCACTGAATGTTTCCAAGGTACTTGCACAGACTAACACTAAGAGTCACCATCGCATCCAGCACTTCCATAAGGGATCTAACCAGGACAAAATCGAACCACCATGAACCAGTTAATGCAGGAGTTTACACTATGCCTTGTGGAGGATGCGATAAAATATATGTAGGTGAAACAGCAAGGAACCTCAAAACACGTCTCAATGAACACATTAAAGTGTAGGAATGATGACTTGAACGACACCTGTGTACAATACCGGAATTCCACCAATCACCTCATGAAATTCAACGATGCCCCACTAGTGATCAGAACCTAATTTCCGCAGACGTAAATGCCTTGAATAATCATTAATCGCTGTAATCATTAATCGCTGTTTCTAACACAATCAAGCAAAATAAACGCAGCTTCATCATGTCTGAAGTATGTATTAGCAAAAATCCTCCTTAAAACAATAAACTCTGCCACCACATAGTCGCTGCTGCTAATACTACACAAGAACATAACAGAGGAGGAACACTCAAACAGACCTTCTCAACTCCAACCACTAACACAAACATTTGTCTAACCTATTTTTAGGTTCTAACCTATTTTTAGGTTCTAACCTATTTTTATTGTTCTACCACATATATTAATACAGCAACAACTAATATTATTACTACCACTAGTATTACACCTCACTCTAAGTTTGTATATACCCTCTGTGTCCATGTATTGTTTGTAACGACTTGATAAAGCTCCTGGAGAGCGAAACGTTGCCACAGTAAAATGTCACATTAGTTGCACTTGTGTCCTTTTACCTAACACATTGTTGGCAATTCTACGGACTTCAATACAACATTGTTGTGGTTCTTGAAAGTGAGATCTTCCAACATTATCACTCCCAGGTCTCTCACAACTAACGTTCTGTTAATCAAGACAGAGTGATAGTCACAGCATTATGCCGGGTGAGTGCCCCGGTATAATGCTGTGGTGAAAATCAAAGGCCTACCATACAGGGGGGTCGTTTTTCGTCAGTACATTATGCCCGGTAGCAGACGTTAGCATGACGTCACGGCCTGCTGCCACACTCCACAGTTACTCCTCAGTGCTCCCATGGCTGCCATGGTGAGAGAAAGTGTTGCACTTTTGTCTCTCATCCGCCCCCATCTTTTGTCCAGTGTTTCCTTAGGTTTTGGGGATATACATGTTTGATTATGGGTAAAAGGAAGTCTTTAACACCTGAAACTATAGCTCAAATCATAGGGCTTCACAAAGCTGGACACCAGACGAAAGAAATAGTGGAGATTGTTGGTGTGTGTGAGCGTTCAGTGAAGAACTGGTCGCAGTGTTTCAAGTCTGGTGGCGGTGTCGAGTTACCGTCTGCCAAACCTCAGCCTGGCCCCTCGAAGACATCTGTTTGTACCTTAACTGTGTTAAAGAAGCAGTTAGAGAGTGCACCTAAGATAACTGCTAGAGAATCGAAAGAAAAGAACCCAGGTCTTCCCTCAGAGGTCTGTAAGAACTGTTAACAGATGTGTGTCAGAACGGGGATACAGCAGTCACTGCCAGGTTAAGAAACCGAATCTCTCCAAGCCACAGAAGAAACATAGGTTGGATTATGCAAAGAAATATCTTCACTGGACTCCTCAACAGTGGTCTGAAGTAGTTTGGAGTGATGAAGCAACCTTCACCATCACCTGTAACCTTGGGGGACATGTGCACTGGCCCAGAGGTAGTGACCTGCTAGACCCAAACTACACCTGTGGGACCACCAAACATCCAGACCGCTCATGGTTTGGGGGTGTTTCAGTGCTCAGAGTGTTGGTGAACTCATTGTGCTTCCCAAAAAAACCAGTATATGAACCAGTATAATTACCTGGTGTTTTTGTGTGACAATTTACCTGAGGTGTTTGACAAGTGTGGAGCTCCGGTTTTTATGCAGGACTGTGCATCGTGTCATACCACCAAATCTGTAGTTCAGTGGCATAAGGACTGTGAAGTGAGGTTCTTTAATGACTGGCCAGGCAATTCCCCAGATGTAAACCCTATTGAGAACCTCTGGTCAATAGTGAAACGAAGTTTACTGGGCAAAGATATCGCTTCCATCCTGCGGCTGGAGGCTGCTCTACATGAGGCATGGAATAATATACCTCCCCAAACCCTCAATAATTTGTGTGAGAGTCTTCCTACACGACTGAGGGACGTGATTAAGCATAAAGGACACAGCAACAAATATTAAAACCTCAGTAAGTGTGCAAATATATATATTATAATCTTTCATGATATGTGTTTGTGTTTTGGTACGTGTGGAGGGGAGGGGCGGCATAATGCCGTGACTAGCACTATATATGATTGTCAGAGGCACTGATAAGGCAGATAAGGACAGACAATTCGAAAAGAGAGGACAAGACATAAGGAGCCATATATAGAAGCAAAAATTAAAATATATATATTATGTTGGTTAACAGGACCAATTTTTTATCAACAACTCGCTTAAATGCGCTTATCGACCTTCACGTTATTATTAGTGAATTATACATCGGTTCAGGACTCTAATTGCATTCCTATGACATTCATATTCGTCTGATTCTCTAAAATCATTGGTGTCATTGGGTACGGGAGTTAGGTAAGACACATATGCAACAGTTAGGTATCTTTATTTCGAAACGTTTCGCCTACACAGTAGGCTTCTTCAGTCGAGTACAGAAAAGTTGATAGAAGCAGAAGAGACTTGAAGACGATGTAATCAGTCCATCACCCTTAAAGTTTTGAGGTGGTCAGTCCCTCAGTCTGGAGAAGAGCATTGTTCCGTTGAAACGTTTCGAAATAAAGATACCTAACTGTTGCATATGTGTCTTACCTAACAATCTGTCGGTATTTTATACCATTTTAATGTTCACGGGAGTTATTTCTTGGGTGGCTTTAGGTAGAGATCGTTTTGATAAGGACCTGCCTCGTATGGGCCAGTAGGCCTTCTGCAGTGTTCCTACATTCTTATGTTCTAACACATTACTCTCTAAATCTTAGGTTACATTCAACTTTTCTTTCAATTTATCAATTGTATGGTGAAATAATTCAATCTAAGAATTAGTAAGAATTTGAAATATATTATTGAAAATTTAATCTGAATACTCAAAAAAAAATATATTTCGAGTCAATATTAATAATTACTGACCAGTGAATGAAAAATGTACATGACAACGTAAGAATGGAGGAGCACTGCAGGAGGCTTACTGGCCCAAACTAGGTAGGTTCTTCTCTGGTATAAACCTTGGTAATAAATACCGACTGGTTGTAGAAAGACACAGAAGCAAACACTAGGACATAGAGAACGTTTCGGTCCTGGGACCTGGAGGTTACCTGGAGGTTATTCCGGGGATCAACGCCCCCGCGGCCCGGTCCATGACCAGGCCTACCGATGGATCAGGGCCTGATCAACTAGGCTGTTACTGCTGGCCGCACGCAGTCCAACGTACGAGCCACAGCCCGGCTGATCCGGCACTGACTTTAGGTATCTGTCCAGCTCTCTCTTGAAGGCAGCCAGGGGTTTATTGGCAATTCCCTTAATGCTTGATGGGAGGCTGTTGAACAGTCTTGGGCCCCGGACACTTATGGGGTTTTCCCTTAGTGTACCAATGGAGCCCCTACTTTTTACTGGGGCGCCATTGGTACACTAAGGGAAAACACCATAAGTAACTAAGGTCCCAGGGCCGAAACGTTTTCAAGCGTGTCCTGGTGTTTGCTTACGTGTCTTTCTAAATCTATATATCTGTCCAACCTTGGATAAACAGTGGACAAATATATGGGTGGTTTTGATATGGACCTGCCCTGTATGGGACAGTAGGCCTTCAGCAGTGCTGCTCCCTTCTCATGTTCTTAAACCCACCCATCCACTGGTTCAACTTTTACCCAAAGCTACCCAAGAATTAGCTTCAATTTCTCAAGTATCAATCAAACCCATCCATCCATATTCATCTATTTGGCCAGTCTCTCTTTTAGGATAAATGGCCCAGAGAACCGACAAGTTGATAAATTAGACACATGTGCAACACTTGGGTATCTTTACTGAGGAAACGTTTCGCCACACAGTGGTTTCATCAGTCCTATACAAAGAAAAATGATGATCAGGAGTTTGAGGTAATCAGTCCCTCAGTCTCAAGTCTATGTAATCAGTCCATCAGTCTTGAAAAAAACATTCTTCTCTGTATAGGACTGATGAAGCCAATGTGTGGCGAAACGTTTCCTCAGTAAAGATACCCAAGCGTCTAATTTATCATTCTCCTCTTAAAGCTAACCTTAAACCCTTTATTTCTGGTGCTCACGTGAGGACACGAGAAGAAAACACGTCTCATGGGCAAGCGTCACAACTGGGGTGCAAACAGTAGTAGTACTTACCCAATAATATTTTTAAATTGGTATACCTGACTGACCAAAAAAACATAGCTGGAATATTCTTTAAAGATCCAGTGCAAAATGTCTGTCAATCCATATAAAAAACTGATAAACTGAGCAAATGGGGTAATAGATGGATGATGGATTTTTAATGCAGTTGCCCGACGTATAACTGAAATTGAGGAACGTTAAAACGAGACACGACTCACTGACAAGCTACAAGTACGACTCACAAGCTACAAGTACGACCTACCAAGTACGACTCACAGACAAGGTACAACTACGACTCACAAACAAGGTACAAGTACAACTCACAAACAAGGTACAAGTACGACTCACAAAAAAGCTACAAGTACGACTCACAAACAAGTATGACTCACAAATAAGCTACAAGTACGACTCAGACAAGCTACGAGTACGACTCAAGCTACAAGTACGACTCACAAGCTACAAGTACGACCCATAAACAAGCCACATGTACGACTCACAAGCCACATGTACGACTCACAAATAAGCCACATGTACGACTCGCAAGCTTCAAGTACCACTCTGGCCGTCTCTCTGAGCCGTTTATCCAGCCTGTTGAGTGGATAATTGTTCCTAATTGTAAAAGGCGGCTGCCGCTCAATAGTGCCTTTTGTTTACATAGAATAGGGTGATGGATGATAGGGGCGGAAAGTCAGCACTGGGCAGGATGGGAGTGGGGGCAGTTTGAGCATAAAAGAGGACGGGGTGTGCAGTTAAAAAGCTGCGAGAGGCGGTGTGGGAAGCAGTGTGGACAAGGAAGGAGCAGTGAAGACAGCCCTGGGCACACTCCATCACTGCTGGGGTTATGTGCAGCCGAGTGGGCACTGCACTGACTCTGTAATGGAGTTTAACATGCTAGTCTTGTGCTCTGTTGTCCACCAAGTCACGTTATCCCACGCGGACCTCAACACAGTCACCAACAACCAGAGTACAATCATTTGTAACTTAATCGTGGGAGCTAATCTCAGTGAACCACAGAGACTGACCTACCTTGGTACCTACTTACCTCTAGATAACAGCACATAACTCTCGGTCTATATCGCATCAGATAGATCTTGATGTCGATTTCTAAAACGTTAAGCTCTTATTTTTCCATGTATTCTCTCTCTCTCTCTCTCTCTCTCTCTCTCTCTCTCTCTCTCTCTCTCTTTAAGGTCCCTAACTTTCTTTACAAGCTAAGAGCTGTTACTTACATCAGCTCATCTGAAAGCTGATGTAGGTATCAGACATACGAACAGGGAACAGGATGAAGTTGGAGCCTCTGTGGGCCAGCGATTTCACGGACATATTTTAACATCTCGTCAAGCGATGCTCCTTAATTTAAGTTTTGATCCCAGGAGTTGATACCTTAATTGCCGGAGACATTCTTAAAGAAGGTTGTCGTCTTGAAGACTACAGTCAGAGCGCCCTTAAGACCCGACTCCTCCCTGTGTCCTGCCTCTTAAGTGTATAATCAAGCAGGAGTTATCTGCCATTAGCATCACTAACCTGCTAATACGACCTCCATAATCCACCCTTCTGGGATTTCCACCTCTTCGTCTGACGGGCAATAGGTCCTAAGTCCAGCGTTCTGGTCGGGTCAAGGGGTCAGTGGGATAGGCCCTTATCAGTCGGTAGAGAGGCTGATCGGGTGTCTTTGTCGGGATCAGCAAAGGGAATATCAAAGAGAACGCTTGCCGATGCTACAATTTATTTTCTAGACACGGCTGGCTAGTGTGGACACGCGGTGTTGTTGTGGAGAAGATGGAACTCCCTGTGTGTGAGTGTCTGGGCTGACCCATTCATTATGACCGGCAAAGGACGCTTTCGAACACCACCGACCGAACACCACGGGACTCCAGATACAGTGTGGTGATGGCCACTACCGACCAGCCGAACACCACGGGACTCCAGATACAGTGTGGTGATGCCCACTACCGACCAGCCGAACACCACGGGACTCCAGATGCAGTGTGGTGATGGCCACTACCGACCAGCCGAACACCACGGGACTTCAGATACAGTGTGGTGATGGCCACTACCGACCAGCCGAACACCACGGGACTCCAGATGCAGTGTGGTGATGGCCACTACCGACCAGCCGAACACCACGGGACTCCAGATACAGTGTGGTGATGGCCACTACCGACCAGCCGAACACCACGGGACTCCAGATACAGTGTGGTGATGGCCACTACCGACCAGCCGAACACCACGGGACTTCAGATACAGTGTGGTCACTACCGACCAGCCGAACACCACGGAACTTCAGATACAGTGTGGTCACTACCGACCAGCCGAACACCACGGAACTTCAGATACAGTGTGGTCACTACCGACCAGCCGAACACCACGGAACTTCAGATACAGTGTGGTCACTACCGACCAACCGAACACCACCAGCCTTGCCAAACTGCATCATGTACGCGGATATCTGTCTTTTCCTACCAGTGATGTATACTGACCTCCAGTCATGCTCTCATACGCATACTATCGGTACTATACTATCGGTACTATACTATCGGTACTATACTATCGGTACACTTCGAAATCGTAATGACACGATTGCAAACAAACCATACCACGGGTGGGGTTAGAACCCGCGGTCAGAGAGTCATAAAACTCCAGACTGACGCGTTAGCCCCTGGGCCAGCTGGCTACAATAAGATGCAACTAGGTATATTTATACACCATAGGAAGGTTAGCATAAGCCACCACTGTGACCACAAATGCAACTTTTTACAGACGAATCTCCAGCTAGCGTGATCGCGGGTTCTAACCCCCCCCCGTGGTATGGTTTATCACCACACACACACACACACACACACACACACACACACACACACACACACACAAGATAAATTACCGGAAGATAATACAAACAGAAGAAGAGAGATACTTGGTGCCAGATCAACCAGACTTTGATGAATGCGGGGTTCAGAGGGGCCACCAGCACAAATAGCCTGGTTGACCAGCAAAACCCCAGACGAGCCTGGCCCATGACCGGGCTCCTGGAGTAAAAAAAAACTCTCGGAACTCTTGATGGACTGAACACATCGACTCAAGGCTAAGGGACTGATCACCTCAGAGTCCTCCTGTTCCACTTTTTTCTGCACTGGACTGAAGAAGCCACTGTCTGGCGAAACGTTTCCAGAATAAAGATACCCAAAAGTGTCTCAGTAACACTTCAGATACAACGTTTTGATTTTAAGAGACACGTAAGCCAACACTAGAACATAATTAGAAAACGTTTCGGTCCTGAGAGCCTAATTACTTCGAACACAGATATTCAAGCGTCAACATATGTAAAAATACGACAGTGAAAATAGAATCTGAGCTCTTTCACGTGCTCACACATCTTCATTCCTCTGAAGATGTGTAAGCACACGAAAGCGATCACGCTTTATACCCTTATTATAGTATTTTTATATATGTGTAATCACGCGTATATATAGTATGTATAGGATATATAGTATATATAGGAGGAGAATGAGGTATGAGTGACCCATGGTGACCTGAAAAATGATATATTGGGATGAGGACAGGTAGAGAATGAGGTTATATGACACCTGTGTTTGTTAGAAGTGACCTAACCTAACGTGTCTTTTAAACCAGTTTGTCGTATCAAGCACCAGGCGAGCCTGGCCCATGGCCGGGCTCAGAGAGTAGAGAAACTCTCGAAACTCTTCAAAGGTATATACCATGGTTTATATCGCAGTGATGGTCACCTCCGACCAGCCGAACAAGGCTTGGTGATAACTTGGGGTGAAACGCCGACACGCGGTGAACAAGACTATCAGATGAATGGTTCAGAGAACCGACATGTTGATAAATTAGACACATGTGCAACTCTTGGGTATCTTTATTGAGGAAACGTTTCGCCACACAGTGGCTTCATCAGTCCATACAAAGGAGAATCTTGAAGAACAGGAGGAGAATGAGGTAATCAGTCCCTCAACCTTGAGTCGATGTGGTCAGTCCATCAATCTTGAGGGACTGATTACCTCATTCTCCTCCTGTTCTTCAAGATTCTCCTTTGTATGGACTGATGAAGCCACTGTGTGGCGAAACGTTTCCTCAATAAAGATACCCAAGAGTTGCACATGTGTCTAATTTATCAAGACTCTAGCAGCAGGGAAACACTGGTACAACGTTTTACCTGCGAGTGGGTGAAACGTTGCATCATTAAAGGAACTCACTGCTATTAAAATTGTAGTTTTAATCTACAAGGCTCCCACGAGCCTAAAAATAATATAAGAAACGAACAAATTTGAGGTTTCCAAATATTTTCCTGCCTTCTGGTCACCATCGCACTCAGGCGACCTCAACCACATAAGAGACCTCTACACCCCAAACAAGAAACTAAGTAGTTTGGACGTAACCTCTCTCTTCGCCCACCACACAAGCCATTAACGTTCTACAACGTAGAGTCAATCAAGACTTTAATCTTCCTCTGTCTCCCTGAGAGTTCGTTGACCTGATTCAACTCTTTCAATAACAGGCTCTACAGACTTATGGTATGGGAATGGGGTTCCCCATCAGCGCCGTCTTAGCCAGCTTGTATATGGAACACCTGGAAGCTAAACACTTCGCCAACATCATTCCCATTAGCGTCACTTGGATACGTTATGTGGACGACGTCCTCAGAATAACTCCCCGACGTTTTGGTGTGTAGAATCTTCAAGCAAGGCTCAACGCAGTTGAACCGGCGATCCAGTTTACACTTACACAAGCTACCTTCTCTAGACGTCCTCATTCACAAAGTAGATAACACTTTAAGGTTTCAAGTTTACCAGAAACCTACAAACAAAAATGATCTCACACACTTCCATTCCGGTCAAGATGGTCAGATACTAAGACCATCATCATCCACTTTGCCCTAAGAGCATAATACCGAATTTGCAGTCCTGAGTTTCTTGACGAGGACTGTACATACACCAAACCTTCACTGATCTACATTTTCCTTCCTTTTTCATCAAAGATTGCAAGAGAAACGTTTCATAATAAAGATACCTAACTGTTGCATATGTGTTTTACCTAACAACCTGTCGGTATTTTATACCATTTTAATGTTCAATCTGTCAGACACTGCAACACAAGGGTATCTTGGTACAGACCTGCAATCAACTTCGACAACTTCCACTAGTGAGAGCGGCTGGATTTGAGAGGGACCTGACCGCTCAACATCTGAGTTCTTACCTCTCCTAGTGGCCTACGTCTCACCTCTTGGCGCTATATAAAGCTCCATCCTGTCACCTCTTCTCCATATTGTTTCATACTATGGAACAATGCTCTTCTCCAGACTGAGGGACTGACCACCTCAAAACTTTAAGGGTGATGGACTGATTACATCGTCT
This sequence comes from Cherax quadricarinatus, assembly GCF_038502225.1. Lineage (NCBI taxonomy): Eukaryota > Metazoa > Arthropoda > Malacostraca > Decapoda > Parastacidae > Cherax > Cherax quadricarinatus. Next base: position 9,294,795 of record NC_091385.1, read on the forward strand.
TCAAGTATCTTCTGCTTCTATCAACTTTTCTGTACTTGACTGAAGAAGCCTACTGTGTAGGCGAAACGTTTCATAATAAAGATACCTAACTGTTGCATATGTGTCTTACCTAACAAGAGAAGAGCTCTTCAGATCAATAATTCTCCAGGCACCAACACCAGTTATAATCCTTGCCAACAGCCAGGTTGCATTGAACATTTCAAAAGTACTAGCACAAGCTAACACTAGAGTCGCCATCGTAACTAGCACTTCAATAAGGGGATCTAACCAGGACAAGCACCATGAGCCAGTCAATGAAGGAGTTTACACTATACCCTGTGGAGGCTGTGACAAAATATACGTAGGTGAAACAGCAAGAAACCTTGAAACACGTTTCAGTGAACACATTAATGACAGTAGGAAAGATAATTTGGACAATATCCGCGTACAACACCGGAATTCCGCCAACCACCTGATGAAATTCAGCGACACCTGACTAGTGATTAAAGAACCCAATTTCCACAGACGTAAATGCCTTGAATTATCATTAATCGCTGTTTCTAACACAGTTAAGCAAAATAAAGGCAGTTTTATCATCTCTGAAGTATTAACAAGAATCCTCCTCAAAACAATAAACCATAAGGAGGCCTGGTCACAGATCGGGCCGCGGGGGCGTTGACCCCCGGAACTCTCTCCAGGTAAACTCCAGGTAAATAACATCACATACTTGCTAACACTATTGCTACTACCACAAGTACTGCAACTACAACGACTGTATTATGCTTTGCACCTCACTCTGTACCTATATATACCCTCTGTGCCCGTGTATTGTTTGTAACAGCTTGACAAAGCTCCTGGAGAGCGAAACGTTGCTAAAATAAAATGTCACATTAACTATACTTGTGTTCTTTTTCCTAACATATTGTCGGTAATTCTACCAATATTATTACAACTTGCAATGTGAACAGACTGTGCATGAAAGGTATAAAATACCGACAATATGAAAGTTAAGACACATGTGCAACATCTGGATATCTTTGGCAATATAAACACATATGCAGTATAATGTGATCCTTTATTGACCACGTTTCGCCCACACAGTGGGCTTTTTCAAGTCACAAACAGAACTACCAGGTAGTTCTGTATGTGTTTATATTTCCATTGTGTCGGTATTTTATACCATTTATTTCCATCTGGATATCTTTATTGTAGACGTTTCGCCATCCAGTGAACAGACTGATGTTGTAGTGGCCAGACTTAGGCTTGGTTACAAGTACTGACTGATGTTGTAGTGGCCAGGCTTAGGCTTGGTTACAAGTACTGACTGATGTTGTAGTGGCCAGACTTAGGCTTGGTTACAAGTACTGACTGATGTTGTAGTGGCCAGACTTAGGCTTGGTTACAAGTACTGACTGATGTTGTAGTGGCCAGACTTAGGCTTGGTTACAAGTACTGACTGATGTTGTAGTGGCCAGACTTAGGCTTGGTTACAAGTACTGACTGATGTTGTAGTGGCCAGGCTTAGGCTTGGTTACAAGTACTGACTGATGTTGTAGTGGCCAGACTTAGGCTTGGTTACAAGTACTGAATGATGTTGTAGTGGCCAGACTTAGGCTTGGTTACAAGTACTGACTGATGTTGTAGTGGCCAGACTTAGGCTTGGTTACAAGTACTGACTGATGTTGTAGTGGCCAGGCTTAGGCTTGGTTACAAGTACTGACTGATGTTGTAGTGGCCAGACTTAGGCTTGGTTACAAGTACTGACTGATGTTGTAGTGGCCAGACTTAGGCTTGGTTACAAGTACTGACTGATGTTGTAGTGGCCAGGCTTAGGCTTGGTTACAAGTACTGACTGATGTTGTAGTGGCCAGACTTAGGCTTGGTTACAAGTACTGACTGATGTTGTAGTGGCCAGGCTTAGGCTTGGTTACAAGTACTGACTGATGTTGTAGTGGCCAGACTTAGGCTTGGTTACAAGTACTGACTGATGTTGTAGTGGCCAGACTTAGGCTTGGTTACAAGTACTGACTGATGTTGTAGTGGCCAGGCTTAGGCTTGGTTACAAGTACTGACTGATGTTGTAGTGGCCAGGCTTAGGCTTGGTTACAAGTACTGACTGATGTTGTAGTGGCCAGGCTTAGGCTTGGTTACAAGTACTGACTGATGTTGTAGTGGCCAGACTTAGGCTTGGTTACAAGTACTGACTGATGTTGTAGTGGCCAGACTTAGGCTTGGTTACAAGTACTGACTGATGTTGTAGTGGCCAGACTTAGGCTTGGTTACAAGTACTGACTGATGTTGTAGTGGCCAGACTTAGGCTTGGTTACAAGTACTGACTGATGTTGTAGTGGCCAGGCTTAGGCTTGGTTACAAGTACTGACTGATGTTGTAGTGGCCAGACTTAGGCTTGGTTACAAGTACTGACTGATGTTGTAGTGGCCAGGCTTAAGCTTGGTTACAAGTACTGACTGATGTTGTAGTGGCCAGACTTAGGCTTGGTTACAAGTACTGACTGATGTTGTAGTGGCCAGGCTTAGGCTTGGTTACAAGTACTGACTGATGTTGTAGTGGCCAGACTTAGGCTTGGTTACAAGTACTGACTGATGTTGTAGTGGCCAGACTTAGGCTTGGTTACAAGTACTGACTGATGTTGTAGTGGCCAGGCTTAGGCTTGGTTACAAGTACTGACTGATGTTGTAGTGGCCAGGCTTAGGCTTGGTTACAAGTACTGACTGATGTTGTAGTGGCCAGGCTTAGGCTTGGTTACAAGTACTGACTGATGTTGTAGTGGCCAGGCTTAGGCTTGGTTACAAGTACTGACTGATGTTGTAGTGGCCAGGGTTAGGCTTGGTTACAAGTACTGACTGATGTTGTAGTGGCCAGGCTTAGGCTTGGTTACAAGTACTGACTGATGTAGTGGCCAGGCTTAGGCTTCGTTACAAGTACTGACTGATGTTGTAGTGGCCAGACTTAGGCTTGGTTACAAGTACTGACTGATGTTGTAGTGGCCAGGCTTAGGCTTGGTTACAAGTACTGACTGATGTTGTAGTGGCCAGGCTTAGGCTTGGTTACAAGTACTGACTGATGTTGTAGTGGCCAGGCTTAGGCTTGGTTACAAGTACTGACTGATGTTGTAGTGGCCAGGCTTAGGCTTGGTTACAAGTACTGACTGATGATGTAGTGGCCAGGCTTAGGCTTGGTTACAAGTACTGACTGATGTTGTAGTGGCCAGACTTAGGCTTGGTTACAAGTACTGACTGATGTTGTAGTGGCCAGGCTTAGGCTTGGTTACAAGTACTGACTGATGTTGTAGTGGCCAGGCTTAGGCTTGGTTACAAGTACTGACTGATGTTGTAGTGGCCAGGCTTAGGCTTGGTTACAAGTACTGACTGATGTTGTAGTGGCCAGACTTAGGCTTGGTTACAAGTACTGACTGATGTTGTAGTGGCCAGGCTTAGGCTTGGTTACAAGTACTGACTGATGTTGTAGTGGCCAGGCTTAGGCTTGGTTACAAGTACTGACTGATGTTGTAGTGGCCAGGCTTAGGCTTGGTTACAAGTACTGACTGATGTTGTAGTGGCCAGGCTTAGGCTTGGTTACAAGTACTGACTGATGTTGTAGTGGCCAGACTTAGGCTTGGTTACAAGTACTGACTGATGTTGTAGTGGCCAGGCTTAGGCTTGGTTACAAGTACTGACTGATGTTGTAGTGGCCAGGCTTAGGCTTGGTTACAAGTACTGACTGATGTTGTAGTGGCCAGGCTTAGGCTTGGTTACAAGTACTGACTGATGTTGTAGTGGCCAGGCTTAGGCTTGGTTACAAGTACTGACTGATGATGTAGTGGCCAGGCTTAGGCTTGGTTACAAGTACTGACTGATGTTGTAGTGGCCAGACTTAGGCTTGGTTACAAGTACTGACTGATGTTGTAGTGGCCAGACTTAGGCTTGGTTACAAGTACTGACTGATGTTGTAGTGGCCAGACTTAGGCTTGGTTACAAGTACTGACTGATGTTGTAGTGGCCAGACTTAGGCTTGGTTACAAGTACTGACTGATGTTGTAGTGGCCAGGCTTAGGCTTGGTTACAAGTACTGACTGATGTTGTAGTGGCCAGACTTAGGCTTGGTTACAAGTACTGACTGATGTTGTAGTGGCCAGGCTTAAGCTTGGTTACAAGTACTGACTGATGTTGTAGTGGCCAGACTTAGGCTTGGTTACAAGTACTGACTGATGTTGTAGTGGCCAGGCTTAGGCTTGGTTACAAGTACTGACTGATGTTGTAGTGGCCAGACTTAGGCTTGGTTACAAGTACTGACTGATGTTGTAGTGGCCAGACTTAGGCTTGGTTACAAGTACTGACTGATGTTGTAGTGGCCAGGCTTAGGCTTGGTTACAAGTACTGACTGATGTTGTAGTGGCCAGGCTTAGGCTTGGTTACAAGTACTGACTGATGTTGTAGTGGCCAGGCTTAGGCTTGGTTACAAGTACTGACTGATGTTGTAGTGGCCAGGCTTAGGCTTGGTTACAAGTACTGACTGATGTTGTAGTGGCCAGGCTTAGGCTTGGTTACAAGTACTGACTGATGTTGTAGTGGCCAGGCTTAGGCTTGGTTACAAGTACTGACTGATGTAGTGGCCAGGCTTAGGCTTCGTTACAAGTACTGACTGATGTTGTAGTGGCCAGACTTAGGCTTGGTTACAAGTACTGACTGATGTTGTAGTGGCCAGGCTTAGGCTTGGTTACAAGTACTGACTGATGTTGTAGTGGCCAGGCTTAGGCTTGGTTACAAGTACTGACTGATGTTGTAGTGGCCAGGCTTAGGCTTTGTTACAAGTACTGACTGATGTTGTAGTGGCCAGGCTTAGGCTTGGTTACAAGTACTGACTGATGATGTAGTGGCCAGGCTTAGGCTTGGTTACAAGTACTGACTGATGTTGTAGTGGCCAGACTTAGGCTTGGTTACAAGTACTGACTGATGTTGTAGTGGCCAGGCTTAGGCTTGGTTACAAGTACTGACTGATGTTGTAGTGGCCAGGCTTAGGCTTGGTTACAAGTACTGACTGATGTTGTAGTGGCCAGGCTTAGGCTTGGTTACAAGTACTGACTGATGTTGTAGTGGCCAGACTTAGGCTTGGTTACAAGTACTGACTGATGTTGTAGTGGCCAGGCTTAGGCTTGGTTACAAGTACTGACTGATGTTGTAGTGGCCAGGCTTAGGCTTGGTTACAAGTACTGACTGATGTTGTAGTGGCCAGGCTTAGGCTTGGTTACAAGTACTGACTGATGTTGTAGTGGCCAGGCTTAGGCTTGGTTACAAGTACTGACTGATGTTGTAGTGGCCAGGCTTAGGCTTGGTTACAAGTACTGACTGATGTTGTAGTGGCCAGACTTAGGCTTGGTTACAAGTACTGACTGATGTTGTAGTGGCCAGACTTAGGCTTGGTTACAAGTACTGACTGATGTTGTAGTGGCCAGACTTAGGCTTGGTTACAAGTACTGACTGATGTTGTAGTGGCCAGACTTAGGCTTGGTTACAAGTACTGACTGATGTTGTAGTGGCCAGACTTAGGCTTGGTTACAAGTACTGACTGATGTTGTAGTGGCCAGGCTTAGGCTTGGTTACAAGTACTGACTGATGTTGTAGTGGCCAGGCTTAGGCTTGGTTACAAGTACTGACTGATGTTGTAGTGGCCAGACTTAGGCTTGGTTACAAGTACTGACTGATGTTATAGTGGCCAGACTTAGACTTGGTTACAAGTACTGACTGATGTTGTAGTGGCCAGACTTAGACTTGGTTACAAGTACTGACTGATGTTGTAGTGGCCAGACTTAGGCTTGGTTACAAGTACTGACTGATGTTGTAGTGGCCAGACTTAGACTTGGTTACAAGTACTGACTGATGTTGTAGTGGCCAGACTTAGACTTGGTTACAAGTACTGACTGATGTTGTAGTGGCCAGACTTAGACTTGGTTACAAATACTGACTGATGTTGTAGTGGCCAGACTTAGACTTGGTTACAAGTACTGACTGATGTTGTAGTGGCCAGACTTAGACTTGGTTACAAGTACTGACTGATGTTGTAGTGGCCAGACTTAGACTTGGTTACAAGTACTGACTGATGTTGTAGTGGCCAGAGTTAGACTTGGTTACAAGTACTTCTGGCAGTGGCAGACACTTACATGATGATCAAACTAAATGCTCAGTATCTGACCAGTCCTATGGACACTATCTTGAACACTGTGTGTTTAATTGTCCACTTACTGAGGAATATAGAGACAGTATAATAACCTATGTGATATGTCAAGATATCTTAATGAAAATAAGATACCAGATATATTAAACAAATATCCCAAGCCGCAGCACCAGCAGCAACACCCGCAGTAGCAGTAGCAGTAGCAGTAGCAGTAGCAGCAGCAGTAGCAGCAACAGAAGTAGCAGTAACAACAGAAGCATCAACTACAACAGCTTTTCTACGAAGATTTATTAAAATAAGATTCGTTTGCATCGTTTCTTACAAAGAAAAAGCCCACAGCCATGCAAAGAAATTCGAGCAGTTGACCGGCTGAGAACATGGCCGGAGAAATGTGCCGAATATCTAAGAACATCAGTTAGCTGACCAGTGGGAGATGGAAAGTGGTCAACCAGGTATTGAATCTAGATATATTAGGACTTGTATAGTAATGGAGAGTAGGAAGTAGAAATAGAGACGAGAGGAAGTAGTAGGGAGAATTCATAGAGACGACAGGAAGTGTTAGTAAGGAGAGAGGGACGAGAGAAAGTGTTATTAATGAGATAGAGACAAGAGGTGTTAGGACGGAGAGACAGAAACGGGAGGAAGTGTTAGGAATGAGAGATAGAGACTAGAGGAAGTGGAAGTATTAGGCAGAAGAGATAGAGACGAGAGGAAGTATTAGGGAGGAAAGACATGACAGGAGCTTATAAGAAGAGAAAAAGGTGGAAATATAAACACATATGCAGTATAATGTGATCCTTTGGCAACGTTTCGCCCACACAGTGGGCTTTTTCAAGTCACAAACAGATCTATCTGGGGTGGAAGGTTCGCGAGTATTTATAGTCAGGTTGAGAATGCTGCCTCTGATGATCTACCGGGTGGGGTTAGAGTCTAAAATCTTGGGTAGCTTGGTAGTTTCTCCACCATTATTCCTTCGACTGTCACCTGGCTCCGTTATGTTGACGACATTCTCCTCATAACTCCTAAACGCTTCAACGTTCAAGTTGTGTAAGAATGTGTACGAATGGTATATAATACCGACAAGATGAGATTAAGACACATGTGCAACATCTGGGTATCTTTATTGTAGACGTTTCGCCATCCAGTGGCTTTATCAATACAAATTCTAGGACATAACTTGAAGACAGTAGAACTATGTACAGAAGATGAGGTAATCAGTCCCTCAACCTAGGAGTAGGTGCGAAGAGCACCATAGTCGTGGAGATTCTGACGCAGAAGCAAGGAGCCTGGCGCTTATATAGTAACGTCAGGTGTAGCAGACGAGGGCATATTCACTGGTAGGCGGGATTCCCCAGTGGAAGTAGGTCCTTCCCAAAGAGATGGGTTAGTTGTAGTAGTAGTTGTCGTAGTCGTGAAGGTTATGTACATGTCCTCAGAATTAAGATTCCATTATGTTGCAGTGTCTGAGAAGTTGTGTACGAATGGTATATAATACCGACAAGATGAGATTAAGACACATGTACAACATCTGGGTATCTTTATTGTAGACGTTTCGCCATCCAGTGGCTTTATCAATACAAATTCCACTGGGGAATCCCGCCTACCAGTGAATATGTCCTCGTCTGCTACACCTGACGTTACTATATAAGCGCCAGGATTCTTTCTTCTGCTTCAGAATCTCCACGACTATGGTGCTGTTCGCACCTACTCCTAGGTTGAGGGACTGATTACCTCATCTTCTGTACATAGTTCTACTGTCTTCAAGTTATGTACTAGAATTTGTATTGATAAAGCCACTGGATGGCGAAACGTCTACAAGAAAGATACCCAGATGTTGCACATGTCTTAATCTCATCATGTGTAAGAATGGTATATAATACCGACAAGATGAAATTAAGACACACGTGCAACATCTGGGTATCTTTATTGTAGACGTTTCGCCATCCAGTGGCTTTATCAATACAAATTCTAGGACATATCGGGAAGGGGGGTGGGGTGGCATTGTATGTCCGAGATCGCTTGAACTGTTGCATAAAAACGGGTATTAAGTCTGAAGTAACACATACAGAGTCTGTTTGGATAGAATTTTCAGAGGGGCATGAAAAATTAATTTTAGGTGTGATATACCGTCCCCCAAATTTAGATAGGGACCAAGGGAGACTACTATTGGAGGAAATTGTTAGGGCCACAAGGCACGATAATGTAGTAATTCTAGGAGACTTTAACTTTAGTCATATTGATTGGAATTTCTTGACTGGGAATTTAGAATCATACGATTTCTTAGAAGTAGTTCAGGATTGTTTTTTGAAGCAGTTTGTGACAGAACCTACAAGGGGAAATAACCTGCTTGACTTAGTTCTGGCAAACAATGAATCCCTTGTTAATAATTTAGAAGTTTCAGAGGAACTGGGTGCTAGCGACCACAAATCAATTACATGTAGAATTGAATGGAAGTATGATAGTAGGGATAACTCAGTAACAGTCCCAGATTTTCGCTTAGCAGATTACGATGGGCTTAGAGAACACTTATCATCTGTTGACTGGGGTAACGAAGAGAGCTATCAATATGACAGTTTTCTGAACACAATACATGCTGCTCAAAGAACGTTTATCCCTTATAAGGAAATTAGATCAAATAGAAATGACCCAAAATGGATGAATAATAGGCTGAAATATCTACTAGGGCATAAGAAAGGAATTTATAGGCGTATCAAAAGAGGCGAGGGTCGTCTTATGAATCAGTATATTGACATTAAGAGGGACATTAAAAAGGGGATAAGAAAAGCTAAAAGGGACTATGAAATTAAAGTTGCTAGGGATTCTAAAACTAATCCAAAAAGTTTTTTCCAGGTATATAGAACAAAAGTCAGAGATAAGATAGGTCCCCTTAAAAATAACTATGGGCATCTTACTGACAAAGAGAATGAAATGTGCTCGATTTTAAATAATTATTTTCTCTCGGTTTTTACACAGGAAGACACTAATAATATTCCGGTAATTAATTTTTATAGTGGGTCAGAAGAAGATAAATTATGTAACATCACAGTCACTAGTGAAATGGTTGTGAAGCAGATAGACCGACTGAAGCAAAATAAGTCACCGGGTCCTGATGAGGTTTTTTCAAGGGTTCTTAAGGAATGCAAAATGGAAGTCTGTGAACCATTAACTAATATTTTTAATTTATCTCTTCAAACAGGTGTAGTGTCTGATATGTGGAAGATGGCTAATGTAATTCCTATTTTTAAAACAGGGGACAAGTCGTTACCGTCAAATTACCGCCCAATAAGCCTGACCTCAATTGTAGGCAAGTTGCTAGAGTCAATTATAGCTGAGGTTATAAGAAGCCATCTCGATAAGCATAGCTTGATTAATGATACTCAGCATGGATTCACAAGAGGCCGGTCTTGTATAACTAATTTATTAACTTTCTTCAGTAAAGCTTTTGAGGCTGTTGACCACGATAAAGAATTTGATATTATTTACTTAGATTTTAGTAAGGCATTTGATAGAGTTCCGCACCAAAGACTGTTGAAGAAAGTAGCAGCTCATGGCATTGGGGGAAGGGTGCTCTCGTGGATCGAGTCATGGCTCACAGACAGGAAGCAGAGAGTGTCCATAAATGGGGTTAAATCCGAGTGGGGATCAGTAACAAGTGGCGTTCCACAGGGATCAGTCTTGGGCCCGTTGTTGTTTATAATATATATCAATGATCTTGATGAAGGAATTGCTAGTGATATGAGCAAATTCGCCGATGACACGAAGATAGGTAGGATAATTGATTCAAACGTAGATGTTAGGGAACTTCAGGAGGATTTAGACAAACTCTACTCTTGGTCAGAAAAGTGGCAGATGCAGTTCAATGTAGATAAATGCAAGGTTCTGAAGCTCGGGAGTGTCCATAACCCTAGCACTTATAAGTTAAATAATGTAGAACTTAGCCATACAGATTGCGAAAAGGACTTGGGGGTTATGGTAAGCAGCAACCTTAAACCAAGACAGCAATGCCTAAGCGTACGTAATAAGGCAAATAGATTACTGGGATTTATATCAAGAAGTGTAAGCAACAGAAGTCCAGGGGTCATACTGCAGCTTTATACATCATTAGTAAGGCCTCACCTAGATTATGCAGCTCAATTCTGGTCTCCATATTACAGAATGGACATAAATTCGTTAGAAAACATTCAGCGTAGGATGACTAAATCAATACATAGCATTAGAAATCTTCCTTATGAAGAAAGATTGAAGACTCTTAAGTTACATTCACTTGTTAGACGAAGAATGAGGGGAGACCTGATCGAAGTGTATAAGTGGAAGATAGGTATTAATAAGGGGGATATTAACAAGGTCTTGAGGATATCTCTCCAAGAGAGAACCCGCAGTAATGGATTTAAATTAGATAAGTTTAGATTTAGAAAGGACATAGGAAAGTATTGGTTTGGAAATAGGGTAGTAGATGAGTGGAACAGTCTACCTAGTTGGGTTATTGAGGCTAGGACTTTGGGTAGTTTCAAATTTAGGTTGGATAAGTACATGAGTGGGAGGGGTTGGATTTGAGAGGGACTTGCACGTCGAAGCTTGTTTCTTGGGTGGCATTGAAAATTGGGTTGATAAATTAGACACATGTGCAACTCTTGGGTTGCACATGTGTCTAATTTATCAACATGTCGGTTCTCTGAACCATTCATCTACGAAAATTGGGTTGGTCAAATGTTTGTTGAGAGTAAGACACATGTGCAACATCTGGGTATCTTTATTGTAGACGTTTCGCCATCCAGTGGCTTTATCAATACAAATTCTAGGACATAACTTGAAGACAGTAGAACTATGTACAGAAGATGAGGTAATCAGTCCCTCAACCTAGGAGTAGGTGCGAACAGCACCATAGTCGTGGAGATTCTGAAGCAGAAGAAAGGATCCTGGCGCTTATATAGTAACGTCAGGTGTAGCAGACGAGGACATATTCACTGGTAGGCGGGATTCCCCAGTGGAAGTAGGTCCTTCCCAAAGAGATGGGTTAGTTGTAGAAGTAGTTGTCGTAGTCGTGAAGGTTATGTACCTACTTCCACTGGGGAATCCCGCCTACCAGTGAATATGTCCTCGTCTGCTACACCTGACGTTACTATATAAGCGCCAGGATTCTTTCTTCTGCTTCAGAATCTCCACGACTATGGTGCTGTTCGCACCTACTCCTAGGTTGAGGGACTGATTACCTCATCTTCTGTACATAGTTCTACTGTCTTCAAGTTATATCCTAGAATTTGTATTGATAAAGCCACTGGATGGCGAAACGTCTACAATAAAGATACCCAGATGTTGCACATGTGTCTTACTCTCATCTTGTCGGTATTATATACCATTTCATACACAAATGTTTGTTAGTGGGATGAATTGTAAAGGACCTGCCTAGTATGGGCCAACAGGCCTGCTGCAGTGTTCCTCCTTTCTTATGTTCTTATGTTCTTATAATTCGAAAACAGTAGAACTATGTACAGAAGATGAGGTAATCAGTCCCTCAACCTAGGAGTAGGTGCGAACAGCACCATAGTCGTGGAGAATTTGTATTGATAAAGCCACTGGATGGCGAAACGTCTACAGTTCAAGTTCTCCAAGACAAGCTCAACCAGGTCGAGCCTTCAATCCAGTTCACACTTGAAGAAGAAGTCGACAACACTCTTCCTTTCCTTGATGTTCTTCTCTGCAAAACTGACCATGAACTTCGTTTTAATTAAAGTCTATCGAAAACCCACCAACCAAAACGATCTTCTCCACTTCTGCTCTCACCACGACACCAAAACCAAACGTGGTGTAATTATAGGCTTCTTCCTGCGTGCACTCAGAATCTGCAGCAATGAGTTCCTTGAGGAAGAATGCACTATAATTGAACAAGTATTTTCTAAACTCCACTATCCTCGTCACTTCATCAGAGACTGCAGACGGCGGGCATTAAACATCTTTGTAGATGAATGGTTCAGAGAACCGACATGTTGATAAATTAGACACATGTGCAACTCTTGGGTATCTTTATTGAGGAAACGTTTCGCCACACAGTGGCTTCATCAGTCCATACAAAGGAGAATCTTGAAGAATAGGAGGAGAATGAGGTAATCAGTCCCTCAACCTTGAGTCGATGTGGTCAGTCCATCAATCTTGAATAGAATACGGCATACGTGCTGAGAAGGAGCTAGGTAAGTTAGGTAAGACACATATGCATATGTGTCTTACCTAACAATCTGTCGGTATTTTATACCATTTTAATGTTCTACTGTTCCTGCCTACTTTCTGTATTCGACTGAAGAAGCCTACTGTGTAGGCGAAACGTTTCGGAATAAAGTTGTCTAACTGTTGCATATGTGTCTTACCTAATGACCTAAGGAGGCCTGGTAACAGACCGGGCCGCGGGGGCGTTGACCCCCGGAACTCACTCCAGATAAACTCGCCAAGAAACTTCTTCATCGCTATCCCACATAAGAACATAGAACACTGCAGAAGGTCTACTCACAACTTGTCCAATACCCCTGCCAAGCTACCCAAGACTCTATAACCCCACCCAGTGGATCCTCAGATGCAGCATTCTCCACCTGACCTCAACATTCTGAACCTGACTATAAATACTCCCGTACCTTTCACCCCAGGTAGATCTGTTTGTGACTTGAAAAAGCCCACTGTGTGGGCGAAACGTTGTCAATAAAAGATCATATTATACTGCATGTGTGTTTATATTTCCAAGAAGAGATAAAGACGAGAAAAAGCGGTAGACAGAAGAGAGATCTGAGGAGCTGGTATACAGTTCCTCTCACACTGCCCGACAGACCCTGGTAGCGCCTGGTAGCTGAAGTCAGGTAGCGTGGTAGCGGGCACTGGGCCGTGTCATTGAATAAACAGACGTGAATATAACAGATCACTTGAACCAGCGGCTCTTAACATGTGAGCACTAGTGCTAGTAAGTGCTTAGTTACGAGGATGATAGTGCTAGTTAAGTACTCAGTTACGAGGGCACTAATTTGTACTGTGTTTACCGGTTACAGTGAATGGTTTTAATGTGACTATAGTGGTCCACGGTATAGCTATAATTGTACACAATATCGACAAGCAGTTAGACACTTGGCTATCTTTACTGTCGATAATAAACACAGCCAATTGCTGTACATGTATCTTATCTTGTTCAACTTGTTGCTGATATCCGCATTACGTTCAGCATAAGCACCACAGTCTGGTTGACAAATTTGGACAGTGACTACTGCCTTGACAAACTTGGGCAGTGACTATTGCCTTGACAAACTTGGGCAGTGACTATTGCCTTGACAAACTTGGGGCAGTGACTACTGGCTATGAATGAGTGGTCAATTTACTTAACCAAAAATCAGTCTGGGTTGAAAGACCTTTCGAAATAATAATAATAATAATAATAATAATAATAATAATAATAATAATAATAATTAATAATATTGTTAGGCGCAAAAAAGCCACTAGTATGGGGCAAAAAAAATGGTTATAATAACCATAATTTTTAAAGGGGGTGGGAGGGGTAAGCCAGCAGAAGGCCTCGGTCAGGTGACCAAAATCTCCAGCTGCGGGTCATATGACTATGACCCGCGTCATTTGATGACTAGCGTCCTGTTTCCTGACAAACCTAACCTAACTTAACCTTAACCTAACCTGGAGTGAGTTTCGGGCACCCAGAACCATACTTGTTTTGTAAATAAATAGTATATAATACAGTGGAACCTCTGGTTACGACCATAATTCGTTCCAAAACTCTGGGCATGACTAGATTCGGTCGTGATCCGAGCCTAATTTCCCCACTGGACTGTATGTCAATACGATTAATCAGTTCCAGACACCTACGAACTGTGTGATATAGTCCAGCTGGGTTTGTGAGGTCTCTGGGGAGACCTAATTTAACTAAATATATGGTCACCTTGCCTTGGCAAATGTCTGTCAGAGCCACGCCTTTTCGGCTTAAGACTGAGGTCTTTTGTTCTGGACGGCGTCAGACCTCGGCGTCAGATCAACACCACGTGTGCACACCTCATTGTGGAGGGTGCTTGGACCACCATAAAAGCCCAAGGAAGAGCATGATCAGGAGATTCGAGCGGAGCTGCTGCTGGGGTGCAGAGCTCCTGAGCAGAGACTTCGAGCGGAGCTGCTGCTGGGGTGCAGGGCTCGGGAGAAGGCTGCTGAAGTCTCTGGAGGAGACTGTTGGAGGCATTGGGCAGAGTACTGGCTTGGCGCAGTACTCGTGCTGTGTAGGTCTTGGGACCTGTGGCTTAGTTCCTGTAGTGAACTGTCCTCTGTACTATATTGTAAGTTATATTCATTCTCGTCAAGTTGATTGTGTTCCCTGTCTCACTGCTTATGTGTACCATCCCATTTATCTAAACCCCAATGATGTACTCCTGTTCCCAAATATATTATTGTACAAGGACTTAATAATAAACTGTGTTTGAGTAGAATAGTAATATTCACTGTCCCCGTTATTTATTATTTCCATTTATTTATGTTGAGTTAAAGCAGTGAGAGGGGGAGAGAGTGTGGAGTGGTGGGTAGAGTAATGAGAGGTAAATATTGTTTAAGATTTTTCAACACAAAAATAGTTAATTATACCATAGAATGCACAGTGTAATAGTAAATTAAATGCAAAAGCCTTGAATAACAGAGAAAACTAACGAGTCCGTTTTTGACCCCTACGAACCGTTTGCTGTAAACAGTTGTTTATCGTCCGATTTCTTTAATTTTTGGTGTACGTTAAGAAGCATATTTCCATCATACATCGCCCAAGTTTCAATAAGATAGCCCAACAAACAACTGAGAAAAAGCATTATTTTTTTTATTAACACACTGGCCGATTCCCACCAAGGCAGGGTGGCCCGAAAAAGAAAAACTTTCACCATCATTCACTCCATCACTGTCTTGCCAGAAGGGTGCTTTACACTACAGTTTTTAAACTGCAACATTAACACCCATCCTTTATATTTACCAAAAATCATATATGGCAAGCCCTAGCTGGGTACTGACACTGAATTAAAAAACATGCGAAATACAACACAGGGAGTTCACAGCGAGTGAACGCAGGTCTAACCGAGACCATCTACAAGGCAAGGGTCTTTGTTAGCTGTACATAAACAACAGGAAGTGGGGAAAATTGGAGCTTGCCCCAAAAAATGGCGTGGAATGTGAAAATTGGCACGGCTGTTTGTTCGGCACCCGATTATGTGTTCGTGACCAGAGGTTCCACTGTATCAACAAGATGAATTAGACACATGTACAACAGGTCTGTTCTAAAAGTCTTAAAAGTAAAACACCAAAAAAAAAAAAAAAAGAATCTGAATTCATTGGGAAAAGTTAGCGGTTAGCTTCGCTAATTTTTTCGGTCGTTTAGTGGTTTAGCGTAGCTAATTTTTTTAGTTAGCCACTGTGTGGCGAAACATTTCTTCAATAAAGATTCCCATATGTTGCATAAGTGTCCCAATTCTTCAAAAATAGATCAGATAAATACACGAGTGGGTGTGGGTGTGAGTTGGACCTGACTAGTTTGTGCTAATAGTCTGATACTGTGCTCCTTCCTTAAGTGGATGTGACCTGGACCTAACTAGGCTGGGTCCGTGGCATAAGCCAGTAGGTGACTTTGACCTGCTTTGCATGGGCCAGTAGGCTTGCTGCAGTGTTGCTTCTTTTGTTCTTATGTTCTTATGTTCTTTACGTTATGTTCTTATTTGACTGCTTTTACAACCGTAGTTGAGGGATGAGCTGTCGTAAGAACATGAGCCTACTGGCCCATGCTAGGCAGGTTTGTCACACCTACAACGATTAAAGTCGACCAAAAAACTCAACTGTGGTTAGAACTGTAAGTTGAAGAACTGCAGCAGGACCGAAACGTTTTCTAATAAATATGTCATAGTGTTTGCTTACGTGTCTTTCTAAACCAACTTGTCGGTATTTATTACCAAGGTTTATACCATAGACCTTGCTACTGAGACTGTGGTAATGGCCTCCCTCGACCTCGAGCAGCTATGTCTTCAGCTTAAGGCAGAATTAATGGAAGCATAAAGAGAAATTCAAAGACTGAATGATATATGCAAGGATTATCCCTGGAACAAGGTCGTCGATGATCGTACCAACGACTGGATGCAAGTTGGAACTGAAGAGACGGAGCTGAAGATGTAGAAGCTCCAGGAGACAGCTGTGAAAACCAGCAACTCTCTTTTATCAGATGAATGCGAATCGACCATCGACGACCATTCCAACAAGGACCAGTGTTGTGATGAATGGTGTTTGAAAACCGATAAATTGAAGATTGAGACACTTACGCAACATATGAGAATCTTTATTCAGGAAACGTTTCGCCACACAGTGGCTTCATCAGTCCATTGCGAAGTAGAAAGGCGTAAGGAGAGGAGGAGTTTGAGGTAATCAGTCCCTCAGCCTGGAGTCGATGTGTTCATCACAACTGTCAGACACTGCAGCATCATGGGATCTTGTTACAAAGAATTCTTCAACACTTGTTCAACCTTTGGACGAAGATCTACTTCGACTAGTGGATGGTACCACTATGACCCCGCCTCCTCCTGCTTCACCTCACCTCACTACAGTATATAAGCCACGTCTACGGCCCTATGTTGTACATTCTACAAGATTGATGGACTGAACACATCGACTCCAGGCTGAGGGACTGATTACCTCAAACTCCTCCTCTCCTTACGCCTTTCTACTTTGTATTGGACTGATGAAGCCACTGTGCGGCGAAACGTTTCCTAAATAAAGATTCCCATATGTTGCATAAGTGTCTCAATCTTCAAGGACCAATGTTAATGACACAGCGAAGCTCGCCAGTGAACATCCCCGCAAAGACCATCCCTACAAGGACCATCACAGCCAGTGCAGGTAAGAACGTTGTTTTAGTTGGGTTAGGTTAGGTTAAGTTTATAGATACCGCATTTTGCCTTAAAGGACGCAGAGGGTTTGTTTACCAAGGGCTGGGATGGAGGATATTGCTAGCTGTCTGAATATCATCACGAGAGGTAAAGGGAGCAATCCCATTATTTGTCTCAGTGATGGAGGTAAAGATGTTGGCAGACGTAGGAGTGAGGATCTGATCAGCAGGTATAGAACAGTAATAGACATAATTAGGAAGAAGAGAGGGAACCCTGTAGGTGATAAGGACAGTAATATAGTGAATGAGCAGGGAGGAAAGAGAAGAGAGTTTCTAAACATACAAATAGTCGTAGTGATAGAAACAAGACAGACGAGTTGAGATTAGTTGCAAGTGCTGATAACACTGACGTATTTACCATAACTGTGACCTGGTTTAATATGAAGAATCACGACATGTAAAGAATCAGAACACTTAAATTGCTGCTTAAATGAGGGTATTAAAACTGAAAGAACACACACTGAGTCTGTCTGGGTAGAATTTTCTGAAGGGCATATACGTGTCTAATTGACGTAGCTTATTCCTTGGGTAGTAGTAAAAATGGGTTGGGCAAATATTTTTGCCTAGTGGGTTTGGGTTTGAGAAGAACCTGCCTAGTATGGGCCAATAGGCCTGCTGCAGTGTTGATAAATTAGACGCACGTGAAGCACACAGTGGCTTCATCAGTCCTATACAGAGAAGAGTGGTGAATATCAGAAGGAGTTTGAGATTATCAGTCCCTCAGCCTAGAGTCGACGTAATCAGTCCATCAATCTTGAAAAGAATTCAAAATTGGACTGATTACATCGACTCCAGGCTGAGGGACTGATTACCTCATCTCTGGTATATATTTCGTCATATGTTCTTGTATTATATTATTAAATGATGAAATTAAGACACGTGTGCAACATCTGGGTATCTTTATTGTAGACGTTTCGCCCTCCAGTGGCTTTATCAATACAAATTCTAGATGTTGTGGAAAAAGACACTTATGTACAGTTCAGGACATTTATTAAAGGAAACGTTTCGCCACGAGTGGCTTCTTCAGTCCTAATACAGAGAAAACTAAGAAAACACATATATATATAGTGGCAGGAGTCAGGTGAGGTGATGCGTGGGTAGAGGTGGTAGTAGTAGTAGTAGTAGTAGTAGTAGTAGTAATGGAACTAAGGAGGTGAGGCAAGAGAGGGACCTGCTGGCATCAAGTAACACCAGTTCCCAGGATGGGTAATATCCTCTTGCTTAGTAATTTTGAAATACTGTAACTACCGGATTTTTGCTTTATAGTGTTACTGACAGAAATTAGTGCAGCTTCAATGCATTTTCTCCGTCTTAAGTCGTCTTCTTTAATAACTAGTTTAGCTTCATTGAATTTCATGAGGTGTCCAACATCGTCTCTATGTTGAACACATGCGTTTTTGCGGTCATCATTTCTGCAAGCATTTTTGTGTTCTGCTATCCTAATGTCCAGAGTTCTGGCTGTTTCCCCTACATATACTTTGTCACACCCCCCACAAGGTATAGTGTAGATTCCTGCACTTGTGCCAGAATCATGCTTGGGTTTTTGTATCAGGTTCCTAATAGTAGTTGAAGAGCTGGTAGATATTTTAGCCAGTTTTCTGTCAAACATTTTTGAAACATTAGTGGCAACGTTGCTGACCGGTAAAACGATGTAACTTGGAGGCTTTTCTTCAATTTGATAGGTGTTGGTCTTGCTGAGGATACGTGCCGCACGTTTCCTACAGTCATGTATGAAGTGTAGGGGAAAGTGCAGTGAACTAAAAGAGTTGGTGATGTATGTACATTCTTCTTCGAGGAACTGCGGACTGGAAATTCTGTAGGCTCTCAGAAAGAAGCCAATAACTACCCCTCTTTTAGTTCTTGTGTCATGGTGAGAGAAGAAATGTAGAAGATCATTCTTGTAGGTAGGCTTCCGGTAGACTTTAAAAGAAAGTTTATTTTCCCCTGTGCGTAAGAGAACGTCGAGAAAAGGTAACTGGTTGTCCTTCTCCTCCTCTAGAGTAAATTTAATAGTAGGTTCCAGAGTGTTGATGGTGTTGAGGATGCCCTGTACGTCAAGATTTTTGGGTACAATGACCAAAATATCATCTACGTACCGCATCCAAGTAACTGAACGAGGGATGTTACTGAGGATCCTTCTTGATTCCAGGTCCTCCATATATAAATTGGCAAGAACTGCACTAAGGGGGGATCCCATGGCTAGTCCGAAGAGTTGTTTGTACTTCTTGTCCTCGAACCTAAAACAGTTATAACGAACACAAAGTTCGACAAGAAGGATCCTCAGTAACATCCCTCGTTCAGTTACTTGGATGCGGTACGTAGATGATATTTTGGTCATTGTACCCAAAAATCTTGACGTACAGGGCATCCTCAACACCATCAACACTCTGGAACCTACTATTAAATTTACTCTAGAGGAGGAGAAGGACAACCAGTTACCTTTTCTCGACGTTCTCTTACGCACAGGGGAAAATAAACTTTCTTTTAAAGTCTACCGGAAGCCTACCTACAAGAATGATCTTCTACATTTCTTCTCTCACCATGACACAAGAACTAAAAGAGGGGTAGTTATTGGCTTCTTTCTGAGAGCCTACAGAATTTCCAGTCCGCAGTTCCTCGAAGAAGAATGTACATACATCACCAACTCTTTTAGTTCACTACACTTTCCCCTACACTTCATACGTGACTGCAGGAAACGTGCAACACGTATCCTCAGCAAGACCAACACCTATCAAATTGAAGAAAAGCCTCCAAGTTACATCGTTTTACCGGTCAGCAACGTTGCCACTAATGTTTCAAAAATGTTTGACAGAAAACTGGCTAAAATATCTACCAGCTCTTCAACTACTATTAGTGTAATAAAGTTGGTAGAATTACCGACAATATGTAAAGTAAAAGGACACAAGTGCAACTAATGTGACATTTATTGTGGCAACGTTTCGCTCTCCAGGAGCTTTATCAAGCCATTACAAACAATACATGGACACAGAGGGTATATAAAGGCTCAGAGTGAGGTGAATACTAGTGAGGTACCATTTCGATGTTCACTAGTGGTAGTAGTAGTAGTAGTAGTAGTAGTAGTGGTAGTGACAAAAGTAATACGATATGGTAGAGCAATTAATTCGTACATGAGTAAAAGGATATAAAAGCTATTACTTGGGTAACATAAAAATAGATTGGACAAATATTTATCCACTCAACCGGGCGTCTCTGACCTCACAAGACCCTGACGGTGGAATTTCCGAGCCACTGAGGCGCCGTTTAAGCCGTCGTTTCCACGCGTATAGCGTGTTCAGTTGAGGCGGGTGTCGCAGGTTCCAGCCAGTTTCCATTCCTTACGCTACATCAGTTCACCACAGGGTATAGTGTAAACTCCTGCATTGACTGGCTTCGTGGTGGCAGGTAGCCTCGGTTGAGATCCTTTTATTGAAGCCGGTAAGGGTACGATGGCGACTCTGGTATTAGCTTGAGAAAGTACCTTTTGAGGACGTTTAGTGCAACCTGGCTGTTGGGAAGGGGAATTAATCACTTTGTTGGGAGCGGTGTTGATGCGTGGAAGTAATTGATGAGCCTGAAGAAGCTCTTTTCTTGCAGTCTTTGATGCAAGAAGAAATTTGTAACTCAGTGAATGTTTGGTGAATGTAAGTACATTCCTCGTCAAAAACTCAAGGACTACATTCCATTTGCTCTTAGGAAAAAACCCTCACGATGACGCCTTCTTTTGGTCTTGGTATTGCTTGACTGGAATAAGTGCGTGAATCATTTTTATTGGGGTGAGGGTTCAAATAAGCTTGATCTTAAGGTTGTTGTCCTACTGAATCCAGGACGTCGAGGAGGTAAGCTTGTCGTACAGACTCTTCCTTCTGGCGTAAACTGAATAGCTGGTTTCAACCTGCGCTTGAGCCCCTTGCCCTGAAGGATCCCGTCCGTACATCAAAACCGTGGAGTTATTACGAGGACATCGTCCACGCAACGTAACATCATCCCTTCAAGCGTCACTTGGTTACGTTACTTGCACGAGATGTCCCCATAATAACTCCAAAACGTTTTGATGTACGGGATCTTCAGGCCAAGGGCTCAACGCAAGTTGAACCAGCGATTCAGGCTTGAACACCAGAAGAAGAGTTCCAATTGACAAGCTAACCTTCCAATCGACAAGTCCTCATTCACAAAAGTAGGACAACAACAGGAACCTGATACAAAAACCCAAGCATGATTCTGGCACAAGTGCAGGAATCTACACTATACCATGTGGGGGGTGTGACAAAGTATATGTAGGGGAAACAGCCAGAACTCTGGACATTAGGATAGCAGAACACAAAAATGCTTGCAGAAATGATGACCGCAAAAACGCATGTGTTCAACATAGAGACGATGTTGGACACCTCATGAAATTCAATGAAGCTAAACTAGTTATTAAAGAAGACGACTTAAGACGGAGAAAATGCATTGAAGCTGCACTAATTTCTGTCAGTAACACTATAAAGCAAAAATCCGGTAGTTACAGTATTTCAAAATTACTAAGCAAGAGGATATTACCCATCCTGGGAACTGGTGTTACTTGATGCCAGCAGGTCCCTCTCTAGCCTCACCTCCTTAGTTCCATTACTACTACTACTACTACTACTGCTACTACCACCTCTACCCACGCATCACCTCACCTGACTCCTGCCACTATATATATATGTGTTTTCTTAGTTTTCTCTGTATTAGGACTGAAGAAGCCACTCGTGGCGAAACGTTTCCTTTAATAAATGTCCTGAACTGTACATAAGTGTCTTTTTCCACAACTTGTCGGTATCACCATACCATTTCCTCACAAATTCTAGAACATAACTTGAAGACAGTAGAACTATGTACAGAAGTTCTACTATCTTCAAGTTATGTCCTGGAATTTGTATTGATAAAGCCACTGGAGGGCGAAACGTCTACAAATAAAGACACTCAGATGTTGAACATCAAAATGGTATACAATACCGACAGATACAGCTACTGACTATGGAACTGAACTTCTCCAGGCCGAGGGACTGATAACCTCAAATTCTACGACTTCAAGGGTGATGGACTGATTACATCGTCTTCACATCTCTACTGTTCCTGCCTACTTTCTGTATTCGACTGAAGAAGCCTACTGTGTAGGCGAAACGTTTCGGAATAAAGTTGCCTAACTGTTGCATATGTGTCTTACCTACCAACCTGTCGGTATTGTATACCATTTTGATGTTCATCTTGTCAGACACTGCAACACATGGCATCTTGGTACAGAAAACGCCTTAGACAACCCTTTCAAGTGAGAACTGTTGGATCTGAGAGGGACATGACCTCTCAGTGGCTACATTCTCACTACTACTACTACTACTCTGCACCTCTCCTTCCGACAGTATTTAAGTCTCCGCACTGTCGCTTGATCTTCAGATAGTTCCTGACTATGGAACTGAACTTCTCCAGGCCGAGGGACTGACAACCTCAAATTCTACGACTTCAAGGGTGATGGACTGATCACATCGTCTTCACATCTCTACTGTTCCTGCCTACTTTCTGTATTCGACTGAAGAAGCCTACTGTGTAGGCGAAACGTTTCGGAATAAAGTTGCCTAACTGTTGCCTATGTGTCTTACCTACCACACTCAGATGTTGCACGTGTGTCTAATTCCTCATCTTTTCGGTACTGTGTACCATTTATATACAAATTTAGGAGTTTGAAGTTCAATGCCCTGGACACCAGAAGGTACAGAGACCCCAGCAAAAGACATTATCTTTATGCTTGCTAAAGAGACGACACAGCCAGCGCTGAATGCTAAGGACGATCGAATACGGTGAGTCAGATCTTCGTCGAGTTTGTAATGCACTTTACGAGTCAGAGAGTATAACAAAGAAAGAAGTGAGAAGAAAGGCAATCTGGATAACTGAGAGAACCGCTTGTAGTGAAGATACTGGTATAAACGTTTGTAAGAGATACCGACAAGCTGGGTTACGGTATGTCGTAGTGTTTGGTTGTCTTTCTAAACCAGTGAAGATACTAGGTATATCTGGCAAACATACCAGTGAAGATACTAGGTATATCTGGCAAGCATACCAGTAAAGATACTAGGTATATCTGGCAAGCATCCCTCTTAGATCCATCAGTGTACGCAACAGTAGCATTAATGTACACAGCAGCATCAGTGTACACGCCAGCAGCATCAACATGCACAGTAGCACCAATGTACACCACAGTAGCACTAATGTACACAGCAGTAGCATCAATGTACACAGCAGTAGCATCAATGTACACAGCAGTAGCATCAATGTACACAGCAGTAGCATCAATGAAGAATATGAAAGCGAATAAGATAACAGGAGTAGCAGGTAAATTCCTCCATTGGATCAAGGAATATCTACTAGCTATGTGTAAGGAGGGTTGGATTCCAGATGGAGCCGCCTTCTTACTTCCACTAGTGGTTCCCGTCCCCAGCAACGTCTTCTAATCGTCCAGCTCACCTTCGACAATATTTAAGACTCCGTTCTCATGCTACAGCTTCATATCGTTCCAGACCATGTTGCTGAACTCTTCTCCAGGCTGTGGGACTGACCACCTTTTCCAGACCATGTTGCTGAACTCTTCTCCAGGCTGAGGGACTGACCACCTTTTCCAGACCATGTTGCTGAACTCTTCTCCAGGCTGAGGGACTGACCACCTTTTCCAGACCATGTTGCTGAACTCTTCTCCAGGCTGAGGGACTGACCACCTTTTCCAGACCATGGTGCTGAACTCTTCTCCAGGCTGAGGGACTGACCACCTTTTCCAGACCATGGTGCTGAACTCTTCTCCAGGCTGAAGGACTGACCACCTTTTCCAGACCATGGTGCTGAACTCTTCTCCAGGCTGAGGGACTGACCACCTTTTCCAGACCATGTTGCTGAACTCTTCTCCAGGCTGAGGGACTGACCACCTCACTTTTCTTCAAGGTTGACTGACTGATTACATCATCTTCATTTCACTACTACTGCTGCCTCTGTATTTGACTGAAGAAGCCTACTGTGTAGGCGAAACGTTTCATCAATAAAGTTACCCAACTGTTGCACGTGTGTGTTAATCTTCAACCTAACGAAGAGAAGACAGAGAACGATAAGAACAGATGTTTCAAGATAGAAAAGTATGAAAATGGGGTTCCCCAAGGATCAGTTTTGGGACTATTATTTTTAATATATGTAAATGACCTGCCAGAAGGGACCGACTCATATGTTTCAGTGTTTGCATAAAAATAATGAGAATGCAAACGAAGGAGGTCAGGAGACGGGTATTGCTGGGTTGTATCCCACTGCTTTTATGGCCTCATCTGGATCCTCTAACACTGCATCAGTAGTGTCATGGACAGGATCTGATTCAAGGTAGTACTTGTCTCCCAGTTGTCGCTTCTTTTTCCATATTGCGCTCACAGAAGTAGTGGCATTTAAGGGTGAAACATAGGCTCCTTGAGAATGCTTGGTTGCTAGTGTGAAACATCGGGTATGGGCTCTTGCTTGCTTAAAGTCAGATTACCGGCACCGCGCGGCAGGGTTGAGTTCTATGGCCCTAACACAGTCTGGTGACTACTAGGACACGCGTGTGTATATGAATGGTATAAAATACCGTCTGTGATGAGGTATTGGAAAAGATGTTGGAAACATGTTTGGCAATGGAGTTGGTGGGGAGGACTATGTATCTCTTCTCGGCAGTGTCTTCTCTGGGTGT
Source organism: Cherax quadricarinatus (assembly GCF_038502225.1). Taxonomy (NCBI): domain Eukaryota; kingdom Metazoa; phylum Arthropoda; class Malacostraca; order Decapoda; family Parastacidae; genus Cherax; species Cherax quadricarinatus. Next base: position 9,319,610 of record NC_091385.1, read on the forward strand.
GTTGAAGATGTTTAATGCCCGTCGTCTTCAGTCTCTGAAGTGACGAGGATAGTGGAGTTTGGAAAATACTTGTTCAATTATAGTGCAGCAATGATTTCAAGTATCTACCTCCACGACCATCAAGGACATCACCAGTAGTAGACAGGACAAGCTTCCATCCTCTGCAGGGGTATACATAATCCCTTGTAATGACTGGAACAAATTATACGTGGGCGAAACATCAAGAGACCTTCAAACACGTATTTCAGAACACCAATACGCAAGCAGGACTGACGATACAAGGAATGCCTGTGTACAACACCGTAATTCACACAACCATTTAATAAACTACAGAAACTCAAGACTTATCGCCACAGAAGACAACACTCAATACCGAAGAATCCTGGAATCATCGCTTATCTCTATAACCAACAACTTCAACCAGAACAATGGCTTCTATAACATAGCTGAACCACTTGCCAAGAAACTTCTTCATCGCTATCCCACATAAGAACATAGAACACTTCAGAAGGTCTACTCACAACTTGTCCAATACCCCTGCCAAGCTACCCAAGACTCTTTAACCCCACCCAGTGGATCATCAGATGCAGCATTCTCCACTTGACCTCAACATTCTGAACCTGACTATAAATACTCCCGTTCCTTCCACCCCAGGCAGATCTGTTTGTGACTTGAAAAAGCCCACTGTATGGGCGAAACGTCGTAAAGGATCACATTATACTGCATATCTGTTTATATTTCCATTGTGTCGGTATTTTATACCATTTATTTCCATAAGGATGGGTGTAAGACTAGGAACAACAACAGTAATCACTTTTATGGAGATCCCTTGTAATCATTCATTAAATACCAGTATAGTGGAACCTCGGCGTTTGAACTTAATTAGCTCCTAGATGATATTCGAACTGCAGAAAGTTCGATGGCCGAGAAAGTATTTCCCAGGCTTTAACATTGTGAGGGAAAAGTTCAATAGATAGGAGTAGAGAGGGAGTATATAGTAACAATAGTTTCATTGCCGGCTACTTGTTAAGGTAGGGTAAGTCAAGCTCCGCTATTCCCGCCTTTTTTCCCCCACCCCGAAAGTGATAGTTTGACTGCCGGCTACTTGTTAAGGTAGGGTCAGTCTAGCTCCTGCTATCCCTTCCCCTCCTTCTTCCCCCCCTTCCCAAAAGGTGACGTGTGGGGCTCCAGTCCAAACAGTAATCACTAGACTCACAGCTCCCAGCACTACTGTAAGTACATGCCTGCCTTGTATTCTAGTGGATTTATTGGTTGAAAGCTTCACTTTTGACCAATAATAAACTTAGTCCTTTCAGTCTTGCTCTAAGTTGACTGTTGTAATAATCACCACATCTTTTAGGTATTGTACTTATCATGGAGAGTGATTTCTTAAGCACTGGGTAACCTGTCTATCTTTCCAGCTTGGATGACAGAGAGGGTCACCTGCCAATCAACGAGTAGAACTGATGGAGATGGACTAACGTCCTGAGACTTCCCCTTTTCGGATTTAATTACCTGTGCACCTGTATGAAATTGCAGGACGTAACCCATCATTGCAGCGGTAAAGAACCTGCTTTCCTGTCATCGGGATATAATATTCAAGGCTATACTGTGAAGAACGAACTGGTGGGTTGTAACCAACACCTGCGACCCCCCCTCCATCATCAGCAACAGCTACGATTTCAACAACACAGTGTCACCAACACCAGACACCCCTATATATATTAGCATTGAATTCAGTTATCATTCATATTTTTCATTTTTCATTTTCTTTAATGTAGGATTAATATTTCATATTTAAGTGTTTTATATTTTCTATATAATAAAGTGTTTGTCTGTTATTTCTTTTTCTATTCATTAATTTTCCTGAGGAGGAGCCAGCCTTGGTAATACTGTCTGAAGTTGTTACAGGGCTGAGTAAGCCTTCACAAACATTAAGCCTGGTCACAGACCGGGCCGCGGGGGCGTTGATCCCCGAAATCCTCTCCAGGTATACTCCAGGTATCATTCTCACATACTAGATGTTGAACTGACTCTTCCAAAATTCTCTGAGAGTCAGATCAGTGTCTGAGGTCACTTCAAAGCACTTTTGAAACGAGGCTTTCCAGGTGCCAGATCAACCAGGCTTTGATGGATATGTGGAAAAAGACACTTGTGTATATGTGGGGCAGCGGGCCTCCAGCAGCAACAGCCTGATTGACCAGGCAAGCACCAGACGAGCCTGGCCCATGGCCGGGTACCGAGAGCAGTCAAACTCTCGAAGCTCTTCAAAGGTATATCAAAGGTAAGGTGTCAAGTGTTGTCACAACTGAATTTTAAACAAGTCAGCGCGTTCGAAGTCCAGAAAAACGTTCGAACACCTTGTCATTTTTTTTCTGAACAAAACTGTTCGGACTATGGTATGTTCGACATCCAGTACGTTCGAACACCGAGGCTCCACTGCAGAAATTACGTGGATCACAACTCCAGTATTCAGAACACGGGTAAATGAACAAGACATCAATAAATTTAGATAATAATGAAACTAGGAATTGTAGAGGGCGTTCAAAGAAGTGAGAAGAATAAAGGTAAAAAGAACAAACTGTGAACCACCTATCTAAATAATGAACGTGGAAATCAATACACTGGTTGAGATTACTGTCTTGTTGACAATTACATACAGGAGACGTCTGGAGGATCAAGACCTGGAGCTCGTCCTCTATTTTCTAATTTCCTCTAACAGTCCACTTTGCTACAGACATTGAAAAACTAAAAAAAATATCCAGTGAAAGTAGTGTGGGCGAATAATCAATAAAGTCAGACTTTGGTGGCAGCAAAATATCTGGGTAGCTTTAGACCTTTCGCCATCCAGTGGCTTTATCAATACAAATTGAAGGACATAATGAGAAGATAGTAGAGCTATACACAAAAGATGAGCTAATCAGTCCCTTGGAGTTAATGAAGAACATCAGCTCCAAGGCTGAGGGACTGATTACCCCATCTTTTGTATACAGTTCTACTGTCTTCTAATTATGTCCTAGAATCTGTATTGATAAAGCCTCTGGATGGCGAAACGTCTACAAATTAAAGATACCCGGATGTTACACGTGTGACTAATTCTTCATCTTGTCGACATTGTACACCATTCATGTACAATAAGGAGAACGAACTGGAGAAGGCAAAACGAGCCCAGCACAATTTAAAAAGGAACCATAGGCAAGGCAAGTTATGCTCGACCATCAGTATTTACTGGGATGTCCCACTTGTTAGCACTGACATCACTATTGTTGAGTGGGTAAAATGTATGCTACAGTTTAAGCAATTACTTGCCAATTGTAGGGCAGCGAGGAGCTTAATACTGTCACAGGTTGACGTGGCATCATAGCTTCAGTATTTATGCAGGAACAGTAGAGATGTGAAGACGATGTAGCCAGTCCATCATCCTTGAGGTTGACAGTCCCTCAGCCTAGATACGAATTCTGTTTCATTGTCTAAAACTTTCTGTATTCAATATTTATATTGTAGTCGGCAGAACAGACATTACTGTCTACGGAGATAGGTAAATATTGTACTCGGTATATGATCACCGATGGACAACTGAACGATAAACTACGACCGATCCACAGCACATATCAAAGCAAGTATATCTGACTGACTGATCACCTCGTCTTTTGGATATAGTTTTAAAATCGTGTCGAAAAGCCACTGGATGGAGAAATGTCTACAAATAAAGATACCCAGATTTCGTGTGTAATTCTTCACCATTCGTGTACAAGAATGTCTGCGAACATTAACATGCCTTTCTTCTGCAGTTCGTAATATTGTTAGGTTATCCGCTTGGCCAATATTATTAACCTACACAACACGTACCCTGTCGTGCTGGGTATGGAAAGTGGCTCTTGGACCAGCTGCTGTCAGGATTACTTGGCTGACTTTATCCCACAACACATCCCAAGCTTCACGAAGCTGTAAGATGAACATTTATGACTCTCTATGGCTACTGAGGAAGAGGTCGAGACGCATCGGATATGGGATCTAAATGGAAAAATAAACTGAAATACAGTATAATGGGATCCTACGTTTCGCCCACACAGTGGGCTTTATCAAGTCACAAACATATCTGGGGCATAGTCACTGGTAGGCGGGATTCCCCAGTGGAAGTAGGGACTGATTACCTCATCTTCTGTACATAGTTCTCCTGTCTTCAAGTTATGTCCTGGAATTTATATTGAAAAAGCCACTGGATGGCGAAACGTTTACAATAAAGATACCCAGATGTTGCACATGTGTCTCAATTTCATCTTGTCGGTATTATATACCATTCTTACACAACCTGTCAGACACTGCAACATAATGGAATCTTAATTCTGAGGACATGTACATAACCTTCACGACTACGACAACTACTACTACAACTAACCCATCTCTTTGGGTAGGACCTACAAACAGATCTACCTGGGTAAAGTTTATGTTCCTGTAGGTTTGCCAGGACGGGTCCTGACCTGGGTCTTCTCCACATGTTGACCAGGCAGTGGTTCTCGAAGAAGTCTCGGAGTTTGTACAAGTGATGCACCGCTTACAGCCCTATGGCAGGAGCACGGTGAATACCACTTACAGCCCTATGACAAGAGTGCAGTGAGTCAGTAGTGTAGCAGTTAGATACAATGGTCTTCCACGCTCTGGTGTCAGGGCTGGTATTCTCGCTAGTAAAAAGCTCTACTCCATCTGAGTCACTCCTGCCATCCAGGTCGCAACTCGAGTACCAGAGCGACTCAGGGGATTCTCAGGAGGCGAGTTGGATGTAATGTGTGACCTGGGTAAAGAGTACATGAGTATATATAAGGTGGAGAGTTAGGTGGAGAATGCTAGGTAGGCTTCCTGGTGTTAGTATTTTATATCGTTTATCCCCATGGGATCTGAGACAGCAGTTGTGAGTGCTGACTGAGAAAAATGTTGATGAATCAAACACCTGTGGAATAATTGGGAATCTTTATTGAGGAAACGTTTCGCCAGCCAGTGACTTCTTCAGTTGAATAAAAAGATTTCGAAATGTTGAACAAGTGTCTCATTCTTCAACTTGTCGGTTTTTAAACCATTTACAACACGAGAGGAATGTTGTTTGGTAGGGCAAGAACGACTCTTTTGTTTTAGGATTTACACACAAGTTAATAGAGTTGTCAAATATTTTTGTTGGTGGGTTTGGGTTTGAGAAGGACCTGCCTTGTATGGGCCAATAGGACTGCTGCAGGAACGGTGTATAGAAAGCAACAATATTCACAATGATATCTAAACTTCATCTTCCCATCCCCACATCCACCATCGACTCCAGCAAGGAGAGACGTTACATATTTACTAAAATCGATGATCCCAGGACTAACAAGAAGGTAAACACAAGAACTTGACCTGAAGACGACTCACTGTACCCTTGTCATAGGCCCACCCCCGCCATAGGGCTGTAATCTGTACACAATTTATACAAACTCCTGGAGCCACTGCCGGGTCACCACATGGAGAAGACCTGTGCCAGGACCCGTCCTGGAAAACCCACCTGACCAACAGATCGAGTGGCAGCCAAAGGGCCAAAAGGATGCCATCCCTCTGGTGCTCGCTTGGCACTAGTTTAATACACCACCTCACCAGACTGTACATAACGATACAAGACCAGTCGATTGCTTCAGAGGGATTAGCGTTGAATCTCCCCTTTGCGCTTTATCCTCTCTCTCTCTCTGCCTGAGGTTCTCTCTTCCCTGCTCAACCTCAGCTACCAGGCAAGCGGAAACGATTTACAAAGACACGTGAGCAAACACTAGGACATATTTATTTGAAAATGTTTCGGTCCTGGAACCTTGATTACTTCTGTGATCAAGGTTCCAGGGTCTAGCGTTTGCTCACGCGTCTTTCTAAATCAATTCGTTGGTATCCTAATCGGAAACTAGGAGTATAAGGTATACCTGGAGAGGGTTTCGGAGATCAACGCCCCCTCGGCCCGGTCTGAGACCAGGCCTCGGTACCAAGGTATCTTTATTGTGGCTTCCTCAGTCCAGCATAGAGAAGAACGATGGACGACAAAGGAGGAGTTTGGGGTAATCAGTCCCTCAGCCTGGAGTCGATGTGTTCAGTCCACATGTCTTCATAATCAAAACTGAACACCTGCTGATAGGTTGAGAGAATCTCTCTCTCTCTCTCTCTCTCTCTCTCTAATATATATATATATATATATATATTTATATATATATATATATATATATATATATTTATATTTTTTTTTTTTTTTTTTATTATCACACCGGCCGATTCCCACCAAGGCAGGGTGGCCCGAAAAAGAAAAACTTTCACCATCATTCACTCCATCACTGTCTTGCCAGAAGGGTGCTTTACACTACAGTTTTTAAACTGCAACATTAACACCCCTCCTTCAGAGTGCAGGCACTGTACTTCCCATCTCCAGGACTCAAGTCCGGCCTGCCGGTTTCCCTGAATCCCTTCATAAATGTTACTTTGCTCACACTCCAACAGCACGTCAAGTATTAAAAACCATTTGTCTCCATTCACTCCTATCAAACACGCTCACGCATGCCTGCTGGAAGTCCAAGCCCCTCGCACACAAAACCTCCTTTACCCCCTCCCTCCAACCCTTCCTAGGCCGACCCCTACCCCGCCTTCCTTCCACTACAGACTGATACACTCTTGAAGTCATTCTGTTTCGCTCCATTCTCTCTACATGTCCGAACCACCTCAACAACCCTTCCTCAGCCCTCTGGACAACAGTTTTGGTAATCCCGCACCTCCTCCTAACTTCCAAACTACGAATTCTCTGCATTATATTCACACCACACATTGCCCTCAGACATGACATCTCCACTGCCTCCAGCCTTCTCCTCGCTGCAACATTCATCACCCACGCTTCACACCCATATAAGAGCGTTGGTAAAACTATACTCTCATACATTCCCCTCTTTGCCTCCAAGGACAAAGTTCTTTGTCTCCACAGACTCCTAAGTGCACCACTCACTCTTTTTCCCTCATCAATTCTATGATTCACCTCATCTTTCATAGACCCATCCGCTGACACGTCCACTCCCAAATATCTGAATACGTTCACCTCCTCCATATATATATATATATATATATATATATATATATATATATATATATATATATATATATATATATAGTAGGACTATGTATATTTCTCTTCATAAGGTGCCCTTGCATTTATAGTTCTTTAGGCCTATTCTCCACAATCTTCTCTTCACCTATGACACACATGTGCAACACACATGTGCAACACAGGTATTTTTATTTACGAACCGCATCGCCTGCACAGTGGATTTCTTCTGTTGAATACAAAGGTGACTGAGACCCGTGCAACAGTTAGGTACCTTTGTTGGAGTCTATAATGAGGAGTACAAAGGATGGGGTCTACAATGAGTACAAAGGATGGGGTCTACAATGAGCACAAAGGATGGGGTCTACAATGAGTACAAGATGGGTCTACAATGAGTACAAAGGATGGGTCTACAATGAGTACAAAGGATGGGTCTACAATAAGTACAAAGGGTGGGGTCTACACTGAGTACAAATGATGGGATCTACAATGAGCACAAAGGATGGGATCTACAATGAGTACAAAGGATGGGGTCTACAATGAGTACAAAGGATGGGGTCTACAATGAGTACAGAGAATGGGGTCTACAATGAGTACAAAGGATGGGGTCTATAATGAACTCCCACAAAAGCACCTGACATGACCTACTTCCTATTCCCTACCTCCCCACTTTCTATCTCCCCACTCCCTACCTCCCCACTTTCTATCTCCCCCACTCCCTACCTTCTCACTTTCTATGTCCCCACTCCCTACCTCCCCATTCCCCATCATCTCCCCACAAAGGCTAACTGATTCGTCCCGATCGTTTACAAGCATCTTGCTGCTAATCCGGGATTTCTGATAGAGCTTAAATCCGCGAGTGTCCGGCGCGTCAATTAAATCCCCGGGAGCACTTTGATGTTCCGCTCTCTCCCTCTCTCTCTCTCTCTTCTCAATTAATTTTCACACCTGTGCAATTAGTGTAATCACGCGGCGGACCCAGCACGCCACCTGGTAATTGACTATTGTCTTCATCTCTCTCTCTCCCTTTCTCCCTCCCTCCTCTCTCTCTCTCGTTATCGAAGCCTATTTATATCCCCTTTAATTATGTCTATCCTTCACTTGTATGCCTCATTACGTCTCCTCTCATTCTACGTCTTTCAAAACAGTGGAAATTCCAACTACCTCACTCCAGCCACGTCTTAAAGATTTCTCAGACAATGGATTAATTTCGTTATTCTTATTTATGATCTCCGGTGCATTTATGTCAATGCTGTAGTTTAAAGTTGTGATGTGATGGTTTAAGAAACCAGTGGCTTCTTCAGTCCAGAACAGAGAAGAATGGTGAAAGATGAGAATGAGGTAATCAGTCCCTCAGCCTGGATCTGTCCATCAGTCAAGACTGATGATACACATGTGTCTAATTCCTCATCTTACCGGTACTAAACACATCTGATATAGAATACAGCAGTATTCCAGCCTGAAGATAAGTGACTAAAAGAACATAAATATTGACTTGGTATCTCATGTTCTGAAGATTCTTGTCACCCATCCTATCATATTCCTTCCGGCCGTGATAAAAAAATATTGTAAACCTTTTTCATGAAATGCTATGACATTCTCACTCCCAGGTCTCTCACACCGAGCTTCCTCTGTTCTGAAAATTCATGTCTATCTTGTACGTTCAGTCTGCATTTCCTCAATTTTTTCCATAACAGAGAAACTGAAATTTGTTCTCATTAAACATTATATTGTCGTCAGTGGCCCACTGGAAGACTTGGTTAATCTCTTAGAAGATTTAGTGTGGCCTCGAGGGATGCCACTCTCGTATAAATTCTACCAACATCATAAAAAGAAACACTGCAGCAGGCCTACTGGCCCATACTTAGCAATACCTTGACAAACCCAAACCCACTAAAAGAAATATTCACCCGTTATCAACTTTACCCAAAGAATTATTCAGGGCTATCTTATATTTCTCATTACACTGGATATAAGAGTGAGAAAAGCAGGTTTCTGGTACTTATATATACAAAATTCAATAGATAACTCTGATATGTTGATAAATTAGACACGTGTTCAACACTTGGGTATCTTCAAAGATGCCCGAGTGTTGAACTTGTGTTTAATTCATCTACTTGTTGGTTCTCTAAAGCTCTGATATAATCGCGAACTCGGTGGAAGAGGCGCAACATCCTATCATTTTCCTTCTGGCTGTGATAAAAAAAAAATATATTGCAAACCTTTTTCACGAGATGCTATGACATTGTCACTCCCAGGTCTCTCACACCGAGCTTCCTCTCCTCTGGAAATTCATGTTTGTCTTGTACTTTCAACCTGAGGCACTGCTGTGTTTTCCACAGATTACACTGCCTACCGTGACTCCTAAGTCCTGTACACGTTCTTGCAATGTTGAACAAAAATACACAATACAATGACTGGAACAAATCACAAATAATCTGCACATAGACTAAAATTTGTGACGACGTTTCCCTATATCTTGATACAGGTCGGACCGAAACGTCGTCGTGTCTCATTCTCCAAGCTGTAACCAAGTTGTATACGGTTTGGCTTGGAAGCCAGAGAGTTATTTTTATCCCCACTATTAAGTAAAACTTTGCATTTTTCAAATTAATAATCTACGTATGCCACTTTTAGCATCATAACTTGATCTAAAGCATCCTGAAGTTCACTCGTTTCCTTTTCTAACTTGGTAATAATCACCTTTTTCCACCCTCCAGCACTTACAGCGCCTGACCTGACCCAACATATATACTCTTCTTTCTGTTCCGTATTGGATTGATAAAGTCACTAGGTGTCGAAACCTCTCGTTAATAACTGCCCGAGTTACCGTATATGTGGATTTCGTATAAAAAAACACGTACTTCATTCGGTTACCCATCCACTATCATCGTAATCATTGACTGTAAACATTGGGTTCTAAGGGTCAACATCAGCCTGTATACAATTTACTGGGATAAACAGCAATGATGTTAGGTAAATGGCCATGAATACAGCACTGGCCAGTGCTATTCATCCCCCAAGTGAACATTCCACCCCATTCCACCTATCACAAGCTTTACAAATAATCGTAATATAGCTGTAGCTAATCCTCCATCTTATCGTAAGATTTAACAAACCTTAGCTACCTCTGTACTGTGAACACACATGTGTGGTATTAATTCTATACTTCTGTATTCTGCTACGTTCTGACATATAGTGTAGGATTGTGTTTATCTTCTCCATACACTATACACTGAACATGTCTTAGCTAATTCAACCCTCTTTCAATATTCTAATCATTTTCGATTTTCTAAGAAGCTTTTGTCACTGATCTTCTAGATTTGTGTGTGCACCAAATGGCGTGTGGCTCATTGGTAATGCTTTCACCACACAAGCGAAGGATCCGGGTTCGATCCTGTTCACCTAGCAGTGTGATAGCTGGGTGTCGGCCGACTGTTGTGAGTCACAGGGAAAGAGGACCACAATACCGCAGTGGGAATTAACCGCACTGGCTTTCATGCATTATCCTTGGTTAATAACTCACGAGTTAATTATCCGAATAATGCCGCCTCCTTCTCTTCTTCTTTACCCTTTTATTTCTTCTCTTTTAAGTTTCTTCTTTTCTTTACATTTTCGCACGCAGTGAATGCCAAAACGCGATTTTTACTGAGTTCGTCTCTATAGAGTATAAGCAATTTTCTTATTTTGACAGCTAGCAAGAGCTGCTTGCACTTGACAGTGACAGACCAATTTGGCAACGATTCGATTAATATAAGAGAATCATAAATCATATTACACACAACTTAGGGCCCATCACAAGAAAATCTTTCACTGGCTGGGCTCGATACGGCGTAGGCTCTCAGTGGCCCTATAAGATTTGACATGCGGCGTAAGCTGTCCGATGCCCTTTAAATCTAAACATAACATGCAAGCTGTTTGTAGCTCTATAAGCCCAAACATACGGTGTAAGCTGTCACTGACCCTATAAACCCAAACATACGGTGTAAGCTGTCACTGACCCTATAAACCCAAACATACGGCGTAAGCTGTCAATTACCCTATAAATCCAAACATACGGTGTAAGCTGTCACTGACCCTATAAACCCAAACATACGGCGTAAGCTGTCACTGACCCTATAAACCCAAACATACGGCGTAAGCTGTCAATGACCCTATAAACTCAAACAAGACGATAGATTAAGAATTACCTTCAATAAAACTTAAGCAAGCAGACTGACAGTGAGGTTCTTACCTTTGAGGTGTGAGGTTGAGTCATGTGGCCGCGTAGTGAGGTTGAGAGGTTCATCACTACGCCCACACACCTCCCACCCCAGGATATCCGAAATCCTGTGAGGTGTGGGAGACTTGGGAGAGATGCTGTAGACGTGTGGGTGCCACGTACGGAACAAGGGCGTGACGCTGTGGAGGGTGGACTGGCTGATGGGCGTGGGCGGCTGAAGGATGTGAGTGTGTGAGGGCGTGGGCGGGAGTGCGGGTGACTTTGATGGGGGCTCGGGGGACGGAAGGGAGCTGGAGGGGGTGAGGGAGAGTCCCCCAACACTGCCGTTCATGTTGAAGGCTCCAACAATGTTGTTGTTGGTGGGGGACTTGGCTTCTGTAGTGGGCTCCCCGCCCGCCCCTGACATTACCTCGAACATGGAGGCGGAGGTGAGGGAGGCAGGGAGAGAACAGCAGGAGATGGGGGAGGCAGGGAGAGAACAGCAGGAGGTGGTGGAGGCAGGGAGAGAACAGCAGGAGGTGGTGGAGGCAGGGAGAGAACAGCAGGAGGTGGGGGAGGCAGGGAGAGAACAGCAGGAGGTGAGGGAAGGAGGGGAAAAGCAGAAGCAGGAAGCAAGGGAGAGGGGAGAGTGAACAGTAGCAGGAGGTGAGACGAGGCAGGAGGCAGGAAGGAGGGGAACTGCAACAGCAGGATGTGAGGGAGACTGTAAACTAACAGGAGAAGGAACAGAGACGAGGCAGGATAAAGGAGCCAGCAGGAAAAGAATAAGCACTAAGAGAGAAAGAGGAGGGAGGAGCAGCAATACGTGATTGACTTTCTTTATCTTCGTTACAAAGAAATGAAAAAGGAGATAGAAATACGAAATAAATATGAAACAAGACGTAGAAGAGTTGAAGATGGAAATCAGCCAACAAAAGAGGAAAGGAAGAGAATGAGAGGTAAAGACGGAAGAGGGGTGAAGAAGCTATGGTCACCCACCCAACACCTGCACAAAACACCTGTACCTCCGCTCCAGTTGCGATCTTTCAAGCAAAGTTCCACCTCAGAGATCCACTAATTGGTGCAATCAGTGTTACTTCCACTAATTGCTTGTTCAACGAATCTTTAGAGGCTGGATCCCGTGTGTGTGTGTGTGTGTGTGTGTGTGTGTGTGTGTGTGTGTGTGTGTGTGTGTGTGTGTGTGTGTGTGTGTGTGTGTGGGGAGAGAGAGGTATGGGACTTCTCAGGCAGCCAGCCAACACAGACAGTTCGCTGATCCTTCAGTGAGGTCGGTCGATGCGAAGAAACCTGTAGTGAGGAGAGGCAGAAACAGTGTCGTTTAGTGTGGGATGTTGTCTTAGAAGTGATGCATCCCAGCCCTGCCTCACCCCCTCCCAGCCCTGCCTCACCCCCTCCCAGCCCTGCCTCACCCCCTCCCAGCCCTGCCTCACCCCCTCCAAGCCCTGCCTCACCCCCTCCCAGCCCTGCCTCACTCCCTCCAAGCCCTGCCTTACCCCCTCCCAGCCCTGCCTCACCCCCTCCCAGCCCTGCCTCACCCCATCCCTGCCGTGCCTCACCCCCTCCCAGCCCTGCCTCACCCCCTCCCAGCCCTGCCTCACTCCCTCCAAGCCCTGCCTCACCCCCTCCCAGCCCTGCCTCATTCCCTCCCAGCCCTGCCTCACCCCCTCCCAGCCCTGCCTCACCCCCTCCCAGCCCTGCCTCACTCCCTCCAAGCCCTGCCTCACCCCCTCCCAGCCCTGCCTCATTCCCTCCCAGCCCTGCCTCACCCCCTCGCAGCCCTGCCTCACTCCCTCCAAGCCCTGCCTCACTCCCTCCAAGCCCTGCCTCACCCCCTCCAAGCCCTGCCTCACCCCCTCCAAGCCCTGCCTCACCCCCTCCCAGCCCTGCCTCACCCCCTCCCAGCCCTGCCTCACCCCCTCCCAGCCCTGCCTCACTCCCTCCAAGCCCTGCCTCACCCCCTCCCAGCCCTGCCTCACCCCCTCCCAGCCCGGCCTCGCCCCCTCCCTCTCTGTCTCTCATCATATTTTACAACGCTTAAATTTACAAAGTTACAAGCTGTTACCTACATCAGCTTAACTGAAAGCTTTACCCAACATCACCTTTCTAAAAAAAATTGAACACATTTTCCCGTCATCATTCTCTCTCTCTCTCTCTCTCTCTCTCTCTCACGAGAATAACTAATTCTTAGGAAAATAACATCACATACGATATTTCCTCCAGTCTATCACATTGAGGTATTTTCTTCATCATTTTGTTAGGTTCTAACATCCTAATCGAGGTCAGGGGGGGGGGTTCGAACCGGTGGGATGGTGTTGGCTCACTAAGAGGGGTATTAAGGCTGCAATCCACATAGATTCTAGCATCAAACATTCTTTAAATCCTGAGGAAAGGATATAGGTATACTAAATACACACCTCCAGGTGTATATACACTGAGAATACACACCTCCAGGTGTATATACACTGAGAATACACACCTCCAGGTGTATATACACTGAGAATACACACCTCCAGGTGTATATACACTGAGAATACACATCTCCAGGTGTATATACACTGAGAATACACATCTCCAGGTGTATATACACTGAGAATACACACCTCCAGGTGTATATACACTGAGAATACACACCTCCAGGTGTATATATACTGAGAATACACACTTCCGGGTGTATATACACTGAGAATACACATCTCCAGGTGTATATACACTGAGAATACACATCTCCAGGTGTATATACACTGAGAATACACACCTCCAGGTGTATATATACTGAGAATACATACCTCCAGGTTTATATACACTGAGAATACACACCTCCAGGTGTATATATACTGATAACAGATATCTCCAGGTGTATATACACTGAGAATACACACCTCCAGGTGTATATATACTGAGAATACACACCTCCGGGTGTATATACACTGAGAATACACACATCCAGGTGTATATATACTGAGAGCACATACCTCCAGGTGTATATACACTGAGAATACACACCTCCAGGTGTATATACACTGAGAATACATACCTCCAGGTGTATATACATCGAGAATACATACCTCCAGGTGTATATACACCGAGAATACATACCTCCAGGTGTATATACACCGAGAATACACACCTCCAGGTGTATATTTACTGAGAATACACACCTCCAGGTGTATATACATTGAGAATACACACCTCCAGGTGTATATTTACTGAGAATACACACCTCCAGGTGTATATACACCGAGAATACATACCTCCAGGTGTACATACACTGAGAATACACACCTCCAGGTGTATATTTACTGAGAATACACACCTCCAGGTGTATATACATTGAGAATACACACCTCCAGGTGTATATACACTGAGAATACACACCTCCAGGTGTATATACACTGAGAATACACACCTCCAGGTGTATATACACTGAGAATACACACCTCCAGGTGTATATACACTGAAAATACACACCTCCAGGTGTATATACACTGAGAATACACACCTCCAGGTGTATATACACTGAGAATACACACCTCCAGGTGTATATACTCTGAGAATACATACCTCCAGGTGTATATACACTGAGAATACACACCTCCAGGTGTATATACACTGAGAATACACACCTCCAGGTGTATATACACTGAGAATACACACCTCCAGGTGTATATACACTGAGAATACACACCTCCAGGTGTATATACACCGAGAATACATACCTCCAGGTGTATATACACCGAGAATACATACCTCCAGGTGTATATACACCGAGAATACATACCTCCAGGTGTATATACACCGAGAATACACACCTCTCAGCACCGTGTACACACACACACACACACACAAAACACACAAAAACACACACACACAAAACACACATACAAAACACACACACAAAACACACATACAAAACACACACACAAAACACACACAGTGGAGGCAGAATCCATACATAGCTTTAAGCAGAGGTATGATAAAGCTCACGGCTCAGGAAGAGGGACCTAGTAGCGACCAGTGTAGAGGCGGGGTCAGGAGCTTGGGCTCGACCCCTGCAACCTCAACTAGGTGAGTACAACTAGGTGAGTACACGCGAGCGAGCGCGCGCGCGCACACACACACACACACACACACACGCACACACACACACACACACACACACACACACATACATACACACATACACACACACACATATACATACACACACACACACACACACACACAAACACACAAACACACACAAACACACATACACACACACCGGAGGATGGAAATTTCTCCTCGTTCCTTAGAACACTTTAAACCACTTGGCACTTTATACCATCTAGCACTTACACCACTTAGCACTTTACACTTAGTTGGCATTTTATACCACTTAGTAATTACAGCACTTATTTTGCACTTAATACCACTTAGTACTTAACCACTTAGCACTTTATACCACTTAGTACTTAACCACTTAGCACTTTATACCACTTAGTACTTAACCACTTAGTACTTAACCACTTAGCACTTTATACCACTTAGTACTTAACCACTTAGCACTTTATACCACTTAGTACTTAACCACTTAGCACTTTATACCACTTAGTACTTAACCACTTAGCACTTTATACCACTTAGTACTTAACCACTTATCACTTTATACCACTTAGTACTTAACCACTTAGCACTTTATTCCACTTACAACTTACAGCACGTAACACCTTACACCACTTAGCACTTTAATATCAGCGAAACAATACTCGGGAATTATATATATCAATATACAAGGGATCAGAATTATTACATATACAACACCTTTAAAAGAGAGACGAACCACGGATTTTACAAGCGTCAGCTTAGTCAGCTTAGACAAGCATCGTGGGACACACATTCTTAACGTCAAGCTTTCAGTGACTCACGAAGCCGTAATAGCACAACTGTAAACAAACTACGGAATATATGGAGTTTAAACTCATGGTTGAATCTCATGTCTTCGATCATTGTGACATCTTGGTGTCTCACCTGACCAAAAGTAAACAATGAAAATAGAAAGAATTCTAGGACAACCATGTGACTGATGGTACGAACGCCAGATCATAGATGGCGCTGACATGTACTCACCCTAAGACTGGAAGAACGGTACGGTATGACCCTGAATTCCGAAGCGTGCAGTTGATTTTGTTAAAATAAATGGTACGAAATTACAGTAAGGCATTTCTGCAATATACGAAAAACGCAAAATATACCGCATTGTACTGACGTATGTAAACATCTTAAGTTTGCTTGAAACATATGAAAAAAAATTAATATAAATTCAGATTTACTCCTGTAAACCATTTTTGGCGTTTCGTGGCCTAATTTCTAGGTCTATTGTGTATCCATATGCTCTTGTGCTACCATCCGCAGGATGGATATGTGGTGCACAATAAACTAGCCACTACCATTCATAGGATAGATATGGGATGGGCAATGAACTAGCCACTACCCTCCACATGCTGGATAAGAGGTACACAAACTAGCCACTACCCTCCACATGATGGATAAGAGGTACACAAACTAGCCACTACCCTCCACAGGATGGATATAAGGTACACAAACTAGCCACTGCCATCCACATGCTGGATATAAGGTACACAAACTAGCCACTACCCTCCACATGCTGGATATAAGGTACACAAACTAGCCACTGCCATCCACATGATGGATAAGAGGTACACAAACTAGCCACTACCCTCCACATGCTGGATATAAGGTACACAAACTAGCCACTACCCTCCACATGCTGGATATAAGGTACACAAACTAGCCACTGCCATCCACATGATGGATATGAGGCACATAATAAACTAGCCTCTTATCCGCTAAATCTAAATCTGCTAGTTTTGCCTCACCCCGATATTGATCTAATAAGTAATGAAACAAGATCTGTTAACCTTGCCAGTATGAATAGAAGAACACAAGTATATACACACTTACACTTAAGAAATATTTATCTAATAAAAATATCTGTAAAGGAGATACTAAGTGGTTCAAGTGTTGACAAGTGTTGCAGTTATGACTGGCAGACATATTCTTCTAATTAGAACATAAATCAAATTGCTAGACAGTAGGGCTCGGAACGGCGTAAGCTGTCAGTGGCCCTATAAACTGTCAACAAGAAGCCAGATTCAATTGAGAAGGTTATTAGTATAATCAAGGGGGAAGCGCTAAACCCGGAGGATTATACAGCGCCTGGGGGGGGATGTGGAAGGCATTCAGGCTTAATTCGGGAAACTGAAGCACAGATCCAATTCCCTAATCAAGAGCCCCCCCCACCAACATCAAGGAACCTTCCTTGAGGGGTCAGTCACAAAGAGAGCCGGACTGTATCCTCCTCTGACTTAAAAGTTACTCGGACGAACAAAATATTACACTAACTCATTAATAATAATAATAACAATGATTATTATTAAAAAGTTTGTTGAAATATATATGTCGTGCCGAATAGGCAGAACTTGTGATCTTGGCTTCAATAACAACGTTCATCTTGCCATATAGGACATGTGAAAATTTGTGTATGCAATAATTTCGCCAAAATCATTCTGAACCTAACGAAAAAAATATATTTCACTGTGTTTGTTTAGTATTAAATTACTGTAAACAAATCTAAAATATATTTATTTGGGTTAGGCTAAAATAAATTGTTCTTGTTATGATAAGGTTAGGTAAGTTTTCTAAGATTCTTTTGGAGCAAAATTAATTTTTTTTACATTAACATTAATGAAAAAAATATATCTTTAAACGTATAAGAGAAAATTTTAGAAAGGACTTAATTTTAAACGCGTTCTTGCTAATTGACCAGTTTTACTTATTCGGCACCACACACACACACACACACACACATATATATATATATATATATATATATATATATATATATATATATACCGGGAGCAAGGGGCTAGTAACCCCTTCTCCCGTATAAATTACTAA